>NW_028225902.1:0-119970 GCF_052327205.1 Somniosus microcephalus
TTCTTCTGCTTCTTCTGATTCACCCTCCAGACTTCACCTTCTCCTTCTCCTTCTTCTACTTCTTCTGATTGACCCTCCAGACTTCGCCTTCTCCTTCTCCTTCTTCTACATCTTCTGATTCACGCTCCAGACTTCACCTTCTCCTTCTCCTTCTTCTACTTCTTCTGCTTCTCCCTCCACACTTCACCTTCTCCTTCTCTTTCTTCTACTTCTTCTGATTCACCCTCCAGACTTCACCTTCTCCTTCTCCTTCTTCTACTTCTTCTGATTCACCCTCCAGACTTCACCTTCTCCTTCTCCTTCTTCTACTTCTTCTGATTCACCCTCCAGACTTCACCTTCTCCTTCTCCTTCTTCTACATCTTCTGATTCACCCTCCTGACTTCACCTTCTCCTTCTCCTTCTTCTGCTTCTTCTGCTTCACCCTCCAAACTTCACCTTCTCCTTCTCCTTCTTCTGCTTCTTCTGCTTCACCCTCCAGACTTCACCTTCTCCTTCTCCTTCTTCTGCTTCTTCTGCTTCACCCTCCTGACTTCACCTTCTCCTTCTCCTTCTTCTACTTCTTCTGATTCACCCTCCAGACTTCACCTTCTCCTTCTCCTTCTTCTGCTTCTTCTGCTTCACCCTCCAGACTTCACCTTCTCCTTCTCCTTCTTATGCTTCTTCTGCTTCGCCCTCCAGACTTCACCTTCTCCTTCTCCTTCTTCTGCTTCTTCTGCTTCACCCTCCAGACTTCACCTTCTCCTTCTCCTTCTTCTGCTTCTTCTGCTTCACTCTCCTGACTTCACCTTCTCCTTCTCCTTCTTCTACTTCTTCTGATTCACCCTCCAGACTTCACCTTCTCCTTCTCCTTCTTCTACTTCTTCTGATTCTCCCTCCAGACTTCACCTTCTCCTTCTCCTTCTTCTGCTTCTTCTGATTCACCCTCCAGACTTCACCTTCTCCTTCTCCTTATTCTGCTTCTTCTGATTCACCCTCCAGACTTCACCTTCTCCTTCTCCTTCTTCTGCTTCTTCTGATTCACCCTCCAGACTTCACCTTCTCCTTCTTCTTCTGATTCACCCTCCAGACTTCACCTTCTCCTTCTCCTTCTTCTACTTCTTCTGATTCACCCTCCAGACTTCACCTTCTCCTTCTCCTTCTTCTGCTTCTTCTGATTCACCCTGCAGACTTCACCTTCTCCTTCTCCTTCGTCTACTTCTTCTGATCCACCGTCCAGACTACACCTTCTCCTTCTCCTTCTTCTACTTCTTCTGATTCACCCTCCAGACTTCATCTTCTCCTTCTCCTTCTTCTGCTTCTTCTGATTCACCCTCCAGACTTCACCTTTTCCTTCTCCTTCTTCTACTTCTTCTGATTGACCCTCCAGACTTCACCTTCTCCTTCTCCTTCTTCTACTTCTTCTGATTGACCCTCCAGACTTCAACTTCTCCTTCTCCTTCTTCTACTTCTTCTGCTTCTCCCTCCAGACTTCACCTTCTCCTTCTCCTTCTTCTGCTTCTTCTGATTCACCCTCCAGACTTCACCTTCTCCTTCTCCTTCTTCTACTTCTTCTGATTCACCCTCCAGACTTCACCTTCTCCTTCTCCTTCTTCTACGTCTTCTGATTCACCCTCCAGACTTCACCTTCTCCTTCTCCTTCTTCTACTTCTTCTGATTCACCCTCCTTACTTCACCTTCTTCTTCTCCTTCTTCTGCTTCTTCTGCTTCACCCTCCAGACCTCACCTTCTCCTTCTCCTTCTTCTGCTTCTTCTGCTTCACCCTCCAGACTTCACCTTCTCCTTCTCCTTCTTCTGCTTCTTCTGCTTCACCCTCCAGACTTCACCTTCTCCTTCTCCTTCTTCTACTTCTTCTGATTCACCCTCCAGACTTCACCTTCCCCTTCTCCTTCTTCTGCTTCTTCTGATTCACCCTCCTGACTTCACCTTCTCCTTCTCCTTATTCTGCTTCTTCTGATTCACCCTCCAGACTTCACCTTCTCCTTCTCCTTCTTCTGCTTCTTCTGATTCACCCTCCAGACTTCACCTTCTCCTTCTCCTTCTTCTGCTTCTTCTGATTCACCCTCCAGACTTCACCTTCTCCTTCTCCTTCTTCTACTTCTTCTGATTCACCCTTCGGACTTCACCTTCTCCTTCTCCTTCTTCTGCTTCTTCTGATTCACCCTGCAGACTTCACCTTCTCCTTCTCCTTCGTCTACTTCTTCTGATTCACCGTCCAGACTACACCTTCTCCTTCTCCTTCTTCTACTTCTTCTGATTCACCCTCCAGACTTCACCTTCTCCTTCTCCTTCTTCTGCTTCTTCTGATTCACCCTCCAGACTTCACCTTCTCCTTCTCCTTCTTCTGCTTCTTCTGATTGACCCTCCAGACTTCACCTTCTCCTTCTCCTTCTTCTACATCTTCCGATTCACGCTCCAGACTTCACCTTCTCCTTCTCCTTCTTCTACTTCTTCTGCTTCACACTCCAGGCTTCGCCTTCTCCTTCTCCTTCTTCTACTTCTTCTGCTTCACCCTCCTGACTTCACCTTCTCCTTCTCCTTCTTCTACTTCTTCTGATTCACCCTCCAGACTTCACCTTCTCCTTCTCCTTCTTCTGCTTCTTCTGCTTCACCCTCCTGACTTCACCTTCTCCTTCTCCTTCTTCTACTTCTTCTGTTTCACCCTCCAGACTTCACCTTCTCCTTCTCCTTCTTCTGCTTCTTCTGCTTCACCCTCCAGACTGCACCTTCTCCTTCTCCTTCTTCTGCTTCTTCTGCTGCGCCCTCCAGACTTCACCTTCTCCTTCTCCTTCTTCTGCTTCTTCTGCTTCACCCTCCTGACTTCACCTTCTCCTTCTCCTTCTTCTACTTCTTCTGCTTCACCCCCCTGACTTCACCTTCTCCTTCTCCTTCTTCTGCTTCTTCTGATTCACCCTCCTAACTTCACCTTCTCCTTCTCCTTCTTCTGCTTCTTCTGATTCACCCTCCAGACTTCACCTTCTCCTTCTTCTGCTTCTTCTGATTCACCCTCCAGACCTCACCTTCTCCTTCTCCTTCTTCTACTTCTTCTGATTCACCCTCCAGACTTCATCTTCTCCTTCTTCTTCTTCTGCTTCTTCTGATTCACCCTCCAGACTTCACCTTCTCCTTCTCCTTCTTCTGCTTCTTCTGATTCACCCTCCAGACTTCACCTTCTCCTTCAACTTCTTCTACTTCTTCTGATTCACCCTCCAGACTTCACCTTCTCCTTCTCCTTCTTCTACTTCTTCTGATTCACCCTCCAGTCTTCACCTTCTCCTTCTCCTCCTTCTGTTTCTTCTGCTTCACCCTCCAGACATCACCTTCTCCTTCTCTTTCTTCTGCTTCTTCTGATTCACCCTCCAGACTTCACCTTCTCCTTCTCCTTCTTCTGATTCTTCTGATTCATCCTCCTGACTTCACCTTCTCCTTCTCCTTCTTCTACTTCTTCTGCTTCACCCTCCAGACTTCACCTTCTCCTTCTCCTTCTTCTACTTCTTCTGATTCACCCTCCAGACGTCACCTTCTCCTTCTCCTTCTTCTACTTCTTCTGATTCACCCTCCAGACGTCACCTTCTCCTTCTTCTGCTTCTTCTGATTCACCCTCCAGACTTCACCTTCTCCTTCTCCTTATTCTGCTTCTTCTGATTCACCCTCCAGACTTCACATTCTCCTTCTCCTTCTTCTGCTTCTTCTGATTCACCCTCCAGACTTCACCTTCTCCTTCTCCTTCTTCTGCTTCTTCTGATTCACCCTCCAGACTTCACCTTCTCCTTCTCCTTCTTCTACTTCTTCTGATTCACCCTCCAGACTTCATCGTCTCCTTCTCCTTCTTCTGCTTCTTCTGATTCATCCTCCAGACTTCACCTTCTCCTTCTCCTTCTTCTGCTTCTTCTGATTCACCCTCCAGACTTCACCTTCTCCTTCTCCTTCTTCTACATCTTCTGATTCACCCTCCAGACTTCACCCTCTCCTTCTCCTTCTTCTACTTCTTCTGATTCACCCTCCAGACTTCACCTTCTCCATCTCCTTCTTCTGCTTCTTCTGATTCACCCTCCAGACTTCACCTTCTCCTTCTCCTCATTCTGCTTCTTCTGATTCTCCCTCCAGAATTCACCTTCTCCTTCTCCTTCTTCTGCTTCTTCTGATTCACCCTCCAGACTTCACCTTCTCCTTCTCCTTCTTCTGCTTCTTCTGATTCACCCTCCAGACTTCACCTTCTCCTTCTCCTTCTTCTACTTCTTCTGATTCACCCTCCAGACTTCACCTTCTCCTTCTCCTTCTTCTGCTTCTTCTGATTCACCCTGCAGACTTCACCTTCTCCTTCTCCTTCGTCTACTTCTTCTGATTCACCGTCCAGACTACACCTTCTCCTTCTCCTTCTTCTACTTCTTCTGATTCACCCTCCAGACTTCACCTTCTCCTTCTCCTTCTTCTGCTTCTTCTGATTCACCCTCCAGACTTCACCTTCTCCTTCTCCTTCTTCTACTTCTTCTGATTGACCCTCCAGACTTCGCCTTCTCCTTCTCCTTCTTCTACATCTTCTGATTCACGCTCCAGACTTCACCTTCTCCTTCTCCTTCTTCTACTTCTTCTGCTTCTCCCTCCACACTTCACCTTCTCCTTCTCTTTCTTCTACTTCTTCTGATTCACCCTCCAGACTTCACCTTCTCCTTCTCCTTCTTCTACTTCTTCTGATTCACCCTCCAGACTTCACCTTCTCCTTCTCCTTCTTCTACTTCTTCTGATTCACCCTCCAGACTTCACCTTCTCCTTCTCCTTCTTCTACATCTTCTGATTCACCCTCCTGACTTCACCTTCTCCTTCTCCTTCTTCTGCTTCTTCTGCTTCACCCTCCAAACTTCACCTTCTCCTTCTCCTTCTTCTGCTTCTTCTGCTTCACCCTCCAGACTTCACCTTCTCCTTCTCCTTCTTCTGCTTCTTCTGCTTCACCCTCCTGACTTCACCTTCTCCTTCTCCTTCTTCTACTTCTTCTGATTCACCCTCCAGACTTCACCTTCTCCTTCTCCTTCTTCTGCTTCTTCTGCTTCACCCTCCAGACTTCACCTTCTCCTTCTCCTTCTTATGCTTCTTCTGCTTCGCCCTCCAGACTTCACCTTCTCCTTCTCCTTCTTCTGCTTCTTCTGCTTCACCCTCCAGACTTCACCTTCTCCTTCTCCTTCTTCTGCTTCTTCTGCTTCACTCTCCTGACTTCACCTTCTCCTTCTCCTTCTTCTACTTCTTCTGATTCACCCTCCAGACTTCACCTTCTCCTTCTCCTTCTTCTACTTCTTCTGATTCTCCCTCCAGACTTCACCTTCTCCTTCTCCTTCTTCTGCTTCTTCTGATTCACCCTCCAGACTTCACCTTCTCCTTCTCCTTATTCTGCTTCTTCTGATTCACCCTCCAGACTTCACCTTCTCCTTCTCCTTCTTCTGCTTCTTCTGATTCACCCTCCAGACTTCACCTTCTCCTTCTTCTTCTGATTCACCCTCCAGACTTCACCTTCTCCTTCTCCTTCTTCTACTTCTTCTGATTCACCCTCCAGACTTCACCTTCTCCTTCTCCTTCTTCTGCTTCTTCTGATTCACCCTGCAGACTTCACCTTCTCCTTCTCCTTCGTCTACTTCTTCTGATCCACCGTCCAGACTACACCTTCTCCTTCTCCTTCTTCTACTTCTTCTGATTCACCCTCCAGACTTCATCTTCTCCTTCTCCTTCTTCTGCTTCTTCTGATTCACCCTCCAGACTTCACCTTTTCCTTCTCCTTCTTCTACTTCTTCTGATTGACCCTCCAGACTTCACCTTCTCCTTCTCCTTCTTCTACTTCTTCTGATTGACCCTCCAGACTTCAACTTCTCCTTCTCCTTCTTCTACTTCTTCTGCTTCTCCCTCCAGACTTCACCTTCTCCTTCTCCTTCTTCTGCTTCTTCTGATTCACCCTCCAGACTTCACCTTCTCCTTCTCCTTCTTCTACTTCTTCTGATTCACCCTCCAGACTTCACCTTCTCCTTCTCCTTCTTCTACGTCTTCTGATTCACCCTCCAGACTTCACCTTCTCCTTCTCCTTCTTCTACTTCTTCTGATTCACCCTCCTTACTTCACCTTCTTCTTCTCCTTCTTCTGCTTCTTCTGCTTCACCCTCCAGACCTCACCTTCTCCTTCTCCTTCTTCTGCTTCTTCTGCTTCACCCTCCAGACTTCACCTTCTCCTTCTCCTTCTTCTGCTTCTTCTGCTTCACCCTCCTGACTTCACCTTCTCCTTCTCCTTCTTCTACTTCTTCTGATTCACCCTCCAGACTTCACCTTCTCCTTCTCCTTCTTCTGCTTCTTCTGCTTCACCCTCCAGACTTCACCTTCTCCTTCTCCTTCTTCTGCTTCTTCTGCTTCGCCCTCCAGACTTCACCTTCTCCTTCTCCTTCTTCTGCTTCTTCTGCTTCACCCTCCAGACTTCAACTTCTCCTTCTCCTTCTTCTGCGTCTTCTGCTTCACTCTCCTGACTTCACCTTCTCCTTCTCCTTCTTCTACTTCTTCTGATTCACCCTCCAGACTTCACCTTCTCCTTCTCCTTCTTCTGCTTCTTCTGCTTCACCCTCCAGACTTCACCTTCTCCTTCTCCTTCTTCTGCTTCTTCTGCTGCGCCCTCCAGACTTCACCTTCTCCTTCTCCTTCTTCTGCTTCTTCTGCTTCACCGTCCTGACTTCACCTTCTCCTTCTCCTTCTTCTACTTCTTCTGCTTCACCCCCCTGACTTCACCTGCTCCTTCTCCTTCTTCTGCTTCTTCTGATTCACCCTCCTAACTTCACCTTCTCCTTTTCCTTCTTCTGCTTCTTCTGATTCACCCTCCTGACTTCATCTTCTCCTTCTCCTTCTTTTGCTTCTTCTGATTCACCCTCCAGACTTCACCTTCTCCTTCTCCTTCTTCTGCTTCTTCTGATTCACCCTCCAGACTTCACCTTCTCCTTCTCCTTCTTCTGCTTCTTCTGATTCACCCTCCAGACCTCACCTTCTCCTTCTCCTTCTTCTACTTCTTCTGATTCACCCTCCAGACTTCATCTTCTCCTTCTCCTTCTTCTGCTTCTTCTGATTCACCCTCCAGACTTCACCTTCTCCTTCTCCTTCTTCTGCTTCTTCTGATTCACCCTCCAGACTTCGCCTTCTCCTTCTCCTTCTTCTACTTCTTCTGATTCACCCTCCAGACTTCACCTTCTCCTTCTCCTTCTTCTACTTCTTCTGATTCACCCTCCAGTCTTCACCTTCTCCTTCTCCTGCTTCTGCTTCTTCTGATTCACCCTCCAGACTTCACCTTCTCCTTCTCCTTCTTCTGCTTCTTCTGATTCACCCTCCTGACTTCACCTTCTCCTTCTCCTTCTTCTGCTTCTTCTGATTCACCCTCCAGACTTCACCTTCTCCTTCTCCTTCTTCTACTTCTTCTGATTCACCCTCCAGACTTCACCTTCTCCTTCTACTTCTTCTGCTTCTTCTGATTCACCCTCCAGACTTCACCTTCTCCTTCTCCTTCTTCTGCTTCTTCCGATTCACCCTCCAGACTTCACCTTCTCCTTCTCCTTCTTCTGCTTCTTCTGGTTCACCCTCCAGACTTCACCTTCTCCTTATCCTTCTTCTACCTCTTCTGATCCACCCTCCAGACTTCACCTTCTACTTCTCCTTCTTCTGCTTCTTCTGATTCACCCTCCAGACTTCACCTTCTCCTTCTCCTTCGTCTACTTCTTCTGATTCACCCTCCAGACTACACCTTCTCCTTCTCCTTCTTCTACTTCTTCTGATTCACCCTCCAGACTTCACCTTCTCCTTCTCCTTCTTCTGCTTCTTCCGATTCACCCTCCAGACTTCACCTTCTCCTTCTCCTTCTTCTACTTCTTCTGATTCACCCTCCAGACTTTACCTTCGCCTTCTCCTTCTTCTACTTCTTCTGATTCACCCTCCAGACTTCACCTTCTCCTTCTCCTTCTTCTACTTCTTCTGCTTCTCCCTCCAGACTTCACCTTCCCGTTCTCCTTCTTCTGCTTCTTCTGATTCACCCTCCAGACTTCACCTTCTCCTTCTCCTTCTTCTACTTCTTCTGATTCACCCTGCAGACTTCACCTTCTCCTTCTCCTTCTTCTACTTCTTCTGATTCACCCTCCAGACTTCACCTTCTCCTTCTCCTTCTTCTGCTTCTTCTGATTCACCCTCCAGACTTCACCTGCTCCTTCTCCTTCTTCTGCTTCTTCTGATTCACCCTGCAGACTTCACCTTCTCCTTCTCCTTCTTCTACTTCTTCTGATTCACCCTCCAGACTTCACCTTCTCCTTCTCCTTCTTCTGCTTCTTCTGATTCACCCTCCAGACTTCACCTGCTCCTTCTCCTTCTTCTGCTTCTTCTGATTCACCCTCCAGACTTCACCTTCTCCTTCTCCTTCTTCTGCTTCTTCTGATTCACCCTTCAGAATTCACCTTCTCCTTCTCCTTCTTCTGCTTCTTCTGATTCACCCTCCAGACCTCACCTTCTCCTTCTCCTTCTTCTACTTCTTCTGATTCACCCTCCATACTTCATCTTCTCCTTCTCCTTCTTCTGCTTCTTCTGATTCACCCTCCAGACTTCACCTTCTCCTTCTCCTTCTTCTGCTTCTTCTGATTCACCCTCCAGACTTCGCCTTCTCATTCTCCTTCTTCTACTTCTTCTGATTCACCCTCCAGACTTCACCTTATCCTTCTCCTTCTTCTACTTCTTCTGATTCACCCTTCAGTCTTCACCTTCTCCTTCTCCTTCTTCTGCTTCTTCTGATTCACCCTCCAGACTTCACCTTCTCCTTCTCCTTCTTCTGCTTCTTCTGATTCACTCTCCTGACTTCACCTTCTCCTTCTCCTTCTTCTGCTTCTTCTGATTCACCCTCCAGACTTCACCTTCTCCTTCTCCTTCTACTACTTCTTCTGATTCACCCTCCAGACTTCACCTTCTCCTTCTACTTCTTCTACTTCTTCTGATTCACCCTCCAGACTTCACCTTCTCCTTATCCTTCTTCTGCTTCGTCTGATTCACCCTCCAGACTTCACCTTCTCCTTCTCCTTCTTCTGCTTCTTCTGGTTCACCCTCCAGACTTCACCTTCTCCTTATCCTTCTTCTACCTCTTCTGATTCACCCTCCAGACTTCACCTTCTCCTTTTCCTTCTTCTGCTTCTTCTGATTCACCCTCCAGATTTCACCTTCTCCCTCTCCTTCGTCTACTTCTTCTGATTCACCCTCCAGACTACACCTTCTCCTTCTCCTTCTTCTACTTCTTCTGATTCACCCTCCAGACTTCACCTTCTCCTTCTCCTTCTTATGCTTCTTCCGAATCACCCTCCAGACTTCATCTTCTCCTTCTCCTTCTTCTACTTCTTCTGATTCACCCTCCAGACTTTCCCTTCGCCTTCTCCTTCTTCTACTTCTTCTGATTCAACCTCCAGACTTCACCTTCTCCTTCTCCTTCTTCTACTTCTTCTGCTTCTCCCTCCAGACTTCACCTTCCCGTTCTCCTTCTTCTGCTTCTTCTGATTCACCCTCCAGACTTCACCTTCTCCTTCTCCTTCTTCTACTTCTTCTGATTCACCCTCCAGACTTCACCTTCTCCTTCTCCTTCTTCTACTTCTTCTGATTCACCCTCCAGACTTCACCTTCTCCTTCTCCTTCTTCTACTTCTTCTGATTCACCCTCCTGACTTCACCTTCTCCTTCTCCTTCTTCTGCTTCTTCTGCTTCACCCTCCAGACTTCAACTTCTCCTTCTCCTTCTTCTGCTTCTTCTGCTTCACCCTCCTGACTTCACCTTCTCCTTCTCCTTCTTCTACTTCTTCTACTTCACCCTCCAGACTTCACCTTCTCCTTCTCCTTCTTCTGCTTCTTCTGCTTCAACCTCCTGACTTCACCTTCTCCTTCTCCTTCTTCTACTTCTTCTGTTTCACCCTCCAGATTTCACCTTCTCCTTCTCCTTCTTCTGCTTCTTCTGCTGCGCCCTCCAGACTTCAGCTTCTCCTTCTCCTTCTTCTGCTTCTTCTGCTTCACCCTCCTGACTTCACCTTCTCCTTCTCCTTCTTCTACTTCTTCTGCTTCACCCCACTGACTTCACCTTCTCCTTCTCCTTCTTCTGCTTCTTCTGATTCACCCTCCTAACTTCACCTTCTCCTTCTCCTTCTTCTGCTTCTTCTGATTCACCCTCCAGACTTCACCTTCTCCTTCTCCTTCTTCTGCTTCTTCTGATTCACCCTCCAGACCTCACCTTCTCCTTCTCCTTCTTCTACTTCTTCTGATTCACCCTCCAGACTTCATCTTCTCCTTCTTCTTCTTCTGCTTCTTCTGATTCACCCTCCAGACTTCACCTTCTCCTTCTCCTTCTTCTGCTTCTTCTGATTCACCCTCCAGACTTCACCTTCTCCTTCAACTTCTTCTACTTCTACTGATTCACCCTCCAGACTTCACCTTCTCCTTCTCCTTCTTCTACTTCTTCTGATTCACCCTCCAGACTTCACCTTCTCCTTCTCCTTCTTCTACTTCTTCTGATTCACCCTCCAGACTTCACCTTCTCCTTCTTCTGCTTCTTCTGATTCACCCTCCAGACTTCACCTTCTCCTTCTCCTTATTCTGCTTCTTCTGATTCACCCTCCAGACTTCACCTTCTCCTTCTCCTTCTTCTACTTCTTCTGATTCACCCTCCTGACTTCAGCTTCTCCTTCTCCTTCTTCTACTTCTTCTGCTTCACCCTCCAGACTTCACCTTCTCCTTCTCCTTCTTCTACTTCTTCTGATTCACCCTCCAGACTTCACCTTCTCCTTCTTCTGCTTCTTCTGATTCACCCTCCAGACTTCACCTTCTCCTTCTCCTTATTCTGCTTCTTCTGATTCACCCTCCAGACTTCACCTTCTCCTTCTCCTTCTTCTGCTTCTTCTGATTCACCCTCCAGACTTCACCTTCTCCTTCTCCTTCTTCTGCTTCTTCTGATTCACCCTCCAGACTTCACCTTCTCCTTCTCCTTCTTCTACTTCTTCTGATTCACCCTCCAGACTTCATCGTCTCCTTCTCCTTCTTCTGCTTTTTTTGATTCATCCTCCAGACTTCACCTTCTCCTTCTCCTTCTTCTGCTTTTTTTGATTCATCCTGCAGACTTCACCTTCTCCTTCTCCTTCTTCTACTTCTTCTGCTTCACCCCACTGACTTCACCTTCTCCTTCTCCTTCTTCTGCTTCTTCTGATTCACCCTCCTAACTTCACCTTCTCCTTCTCCTTCTTCTGCTTCTTCTGATTCACCCTCCAGACTTCACCTTCTCCTTCTCCTTCTTCTGCTTCTTCTGATTCACCCTCCTGACTTCACCTTCTCCTTCTCCTTCTTCTACTTCTTCTGATTCACCCTCCTGACTTCAGCTTCTCCTTCTCCTTCTTCTACTTCTTCTGCTTCACCCTCCAGACTTCACCTTCTCCTTCTCCTTCTTCTACTTCTTCTGATTCACCCTCCAGACTTCACCTTCTCCTTCTTCTGCTTCTTCTGATTCACCCTCCAGACTTCACCTTCTCCTTCTCCTTATTCTGCTTCTTCTGATTCACCCTCCAGACTTCACCTTCTCCTTCTCCTTCTTCTGCTTCTTCTGATTCACCCTCCAGACTTCACCTTCTCCTTCTCCTTCTTCTGCTTCTTCTGATTCACCCTCCAGACTTCACCTTCTCCTTCTCCTTCTTCTACTTCTTCTGATTCACCCTCCAGACTTCATCGTCTCCTTCTCCTTCTTCTGCTTTTTTTGATTCATCCTCCAGACTTCACCTTCTCCTTCTCCTTCTTCTGCTTCTTCTGATTCACCCTCCAGACTTCACCTTCTCCTTCTCCTTCTTCTACTTCTTCTGATTCACCCTCCAGACTTCACCTTCTCCTTCTCCTTCTTCTACTTCTTCTGATTCACCCTCCAGACTTCACCTTCCCCTTCTCCTTCTTCTGCTTCTTCTGATTCACCCTCCTGACTTCACCTTCTCCTTCTCCTTATTCTGCTTCTTCTGATTCACCCTCCAGACTTCACCTTCTCCTTCTCCTTCTTCTGCTTCTTCTGATTCACCCTCCAGACTTCACCTTCTCCTTCTCCTTCTTCTGCTTCTTCTGATTCACCCTCCAGACTTCACCTTCTCCTTCTCCTTCTTCTACTTCTTCTGATTCACCCTTCGGACTTCACCTTCTCCTTCTCCTTCTTCTGCTTCTTCTGATTCACCCTGCAGACTTCACCTTCTCCTTCTCCTTCGTCTACTTCTTCTGATTCACCGTCCAGACTACACCTTCTCCTTCTCCTTCTTCTACTTCTTCTGATTCACCCTCCAGACTTCACCTTCTCCTTCTCCTTCTTCTGCTTCTTCTGATTCACCCTCCAGACTTCACCTTCTCCTTCTCCTTCTTCTGCTTCTTCTGATTGACCCTCCAGACTTCACCTTCTCCTTCTCCTTCTTCTACATCTTCCGATTCACGCTCCAGACTTCACCTTCTCCTTCTCCTTCTTCTACTTCTTCTGCTTCACACTCCAGGCTTCGCCTTCTCCTTCTCCTTCTTCTACTTCTTCTGCTTCACCCTCCTGACTTCACCTTCTCCTTCTCCTTCTTCTACTTCTTCTGATTCACCCTCCAGACTTCACCTTCTCCTTCTCCTTCTTCTGCTTCTTCTGCTTCACCCTCCTGACTTCACCTTCTCCTTCTCCTTCTTCTACTTCTTCTGTTTCACCCTCCAGACTTCACCTTCTCCTTCTCCTTCTTCTGCTTCTTCTGCTTCACCCTCCAGACTGCACCTTCTCCTTCTCCTTCTTCTGCTTCTTCTGCTGCGCCCTCCAGACTTCACCTTCTCCTTCTCCTTCTTCTGCTTCTTCTGCTTCACCCTCCTGACTTCACCTTCTCCTTCTCCTTCTTCTACTTCTTCTGCTTCACCCCCCTGACTTCACCTTCTCCTTCTCCTTCTTCTGCTTCTTCTGATTCACCCTCCTAACTTCACCTTCTCCTTCTCCTTCTTCTGCTTCTTCTGATTCACCCTCCAGACTTCACCTTCTCCTTCTTCTGCTTCTTCTGATTCACCCTCCAGACCTCACCTTCTCCTTCTCCTTCTTCTACTTCTTCTGATTCACCCTCCAGACTTCATCTTCTCCTTCTTCTTCTTCTGCTTCTTCTGATTCACCCTCCAGACTTCACCTTCTCCTTCTCCTTCTTCTGCTTCTTCTGATTCACCCTCCAGACTTCACCTTCTCCTTCAACTTCTTCTACTTCTTCTGATTCACCCTCCAGACTTCACCTTCTCCTTCTCCTTCTTCTACTTCTTCTGATTCACCCTCCAGTCTTCACCTTCTCCTTCTCCTCCTTCTGTTTCTTCTGCTTCACCCTCCAGACATCACCTTCTCCTTCTCTTTCTTCTGCTTCTTCTGATTCACCCTCCAGACTTCACCTTCTCCTTCTCCTTCTTCTGATTCTTCTGATTCATCCTCCTGACTTCACCTTCTCCTTCTCCTTCTTCTACTTCTTCTGCTTCACCCTCCAGACTTCACCTTCTCCTTCTCCTTCTTCTACTTCATCTGATTCACCCTCCAGACGTCACCTTCTCCTTCTCCTTCTTCTACTTCTTCTGATTCACCCTCCAGACGTCACCTTCTCCTTCTTCTGCTTCTTCTGATTCACCCTCCAGACTTCACCTTCTCCTTCTCCTTATTCTGCTTCTTCTGATTCACCCTCCAGACTTCACATTCTCCTTCTCCTTCTTCTGCTTCTTCTGATTCACCCTCCAGACTTCACCTTCTCCTTCTCCTTCTTCTGCTTCTTCTGATTCACCCTCCAGACTTCACCTTCTCCTTCTCCTTCTTCTACTTCTTCTGATTCACCCTCCAGACTTCATCGTCTCCTTCTCCTTCTTCTGCTTCTTCTGATTCATCCTCCAGACTTCACCTTCTCCTTCTCCTTCTTCTGCTTCTTCTGATTCACCCTCCAGACTTCACCTTCTCCTTCTCCTTCTTCTACATCTTCTGATTCACCCTCCAGACTTCACCCTCTCCTTCTCCTTCTTCTACTTCTTCTGATTCACCCTCCAGACTTCACCTTCTCCATCTCCTTCTTCTGCTTCTTCTGATTCACCCTCCAGACTTCACCTTCTCCTTCTCCTCATTCTGCTTCTTCTGATTCTCCCTCCAGAATTCACCTTCTCCTTCTCCTTCTTCTGCTTCTTCTGATTCACCCTCCAGACTTCACCTTCTCCTTCTCCTTCTTCTGCTTCTTCTGATTCACCCTCCAGACTTCACCTTCTCCTTCTCCTTCTTCTACTTCTTCTGATTCACCCTCCAGACTTCACCTTCTCCTTCTCCTTCTTCTGCTTCTTCTGATTCATCCTCCAGACTTCACCTTCTCCTTCTCCTTCTTCTACTTCTTCTGATTCACCCTCCTGACTTCAGCTTCTCCTTCTCCTTCTTCTACTTCTTCTGCTTCACCCTCCAGACTTCACCTTCTCCTTCTCCTTCTTCTACTTCTTCTGATTCACCCTCCAGACTTCACCTTCTCCTTCTTCTGCTTCTTCTGATTCACCCTCCAGACTTCACCTTCTCCTTCTCCTTATTCTGCTTCTTCTGATTCACCCTCCAGACTTCACCTTCTCCTTCTCCTTCTTCTGCTTCTTCTGATTCACCCTCCAGACTTCACCTTCTCCTTCTCCTTCTTCTGCTTCTTCTGATTCACCCTCCAGACTTCACCTTCTCCTTCTCCTTCTTCTACTTCTTCTGATTCACCCTCCAGACTTCATCGTCTCCTTCTCCTTCTTCTGCTTTTTTTGATTCATCCTCCAGACTTCACCTTCTCCTTCTCCTTCTTCTGCTTCTTCTGATTCACCCTCCAGACTTCACCTTCTCCTTCTCCTTCTTCTACTTCTTCTGATTCACCCTCCAGACTTCACCTTCTCCTTCTCCTTCTTCTACTTCTTCTGATTCACCCTCCAGACTTCACCTTCCCCTTCTCCTTCTTCTGCTTCTTCTGATTCACCCTCCTGACTTCACCTTCTCCTTCTCCTTATTCTGCTTCTTCTGATTCACCCTCCAGACTTCACCTTCTCCTTCTCCTTCTTCTGCTTCTTCTGATTCACCCTCCAGACTTCACCTTCTCCTTCTCCTTCTTCTGCTTCTTCTGATTCACCCTCCAGACTTCACCTTCTCCTTCTCCTTCTTCTACTTCTTCTGATTCACCCTTCGGACTTCACCTTCTCCTTCTCCTTCTTCTGCTTCTTCTGATTCACCCTGCAGACTTCACCTTCTCCTTCTCCTTCGTCTACTTCTTCTGATTCACCGTCCAGACTACACCTTCTCCTTCTCCTTCTTCTACTTCTTCTGATTCACCCTCCAGACTTCACCTTCTCCTTCTCCTTCTTCTGCTTCTTCTGATTCACCCTCCAGACTTCACCTTCTCCTTCTCCTTCTTCTGCTTCTTCTGATTGACCCTCCAGACTTCACCTTCTCCTTCTCCTTCTTCTACATCTTCCGATTCACGCTCCAGACTTCACCTTCTCCTTCTCCTTCTTCTACTTCTTCTGCTTCACACTCCAGGCTTCGCCTTCTCCTTCTCCTTCTTCTACTTCTTCTGCTTCACCCTCCTGACTTCACCTTCTCCTTCTCCTTCTTCTACTTCTTCTGATTCACCCTCCAGACTTCACCTTCTCCTTCTCCTTCTTCTGCTTCTTCTGCTTCACCCTCCTGACTTCACCTTCTCCTTCTCCTTCTTCTACTTCTTCTGTTTCACCCTCCAGACTTCACCTTCTCCTTCTCCTTCTTCTGCTTCTTCTGCTTCACCCTCCAGACTGCACCTTCTCCTTCTCCTTCTTCTGCTTCTTCTGCTGCGCCCTCCAGACTTCACCTTCTCCTTCTCCTTCTTCTGCTTCTTCTGCTTCACCCTCCTGACTTCACCTTCTCCTTCTCCTTCTTCTACTTCTTCTGCTTCACCCCCCTGACTTCACCTTCTCCTTCTCCTTCTTCTGCTTCTTCTGATTCACCCTCCTAACTTCACCTTCTCCTTCTCCTTCTTCTGCTTCTTCTGATTCACCCTCCAGACTTCACCTTCTCCTTCTTCTGCTTCTTCTGATTCACCCTCCAGACCACACCTTCTCCTTCTCCTTCTTCTACTTCTTCTGATTCACCCTCCAGACTTCATCTTCTCCTTCTTCTTCTTCTGCTTCTTCTGATTCACCCTCCAGACTTCACCTTCTCCTTCTCCTTCTTCTGCTTCTTCTGATTCACCCTCCAGACTTCACCTTCTCCTTCAACTTCTTCTACTTCTTCTGATTCACCCTCCAGACTTCACCTTCTCCTTCTCCTTCTTCTACTTCTTCTGATTCACCCTCCAGTCTTCACCTTCTCCTTCTCCTCCTTCTGTTTCTTCTGCTTCACCCTCCAGACATCACCTTCTCCTTCTCTTTCTTCTGCTTCTTCTGATTCACCCTCCAGACTTCACCTTCTCCTTCTCCTTCTTCTGATTCTTCTGATTCATCCTCCTGACTTCACCTTCTCCTTCTCCTTCTTCTACTTCTTCTGCTTCACCCTCCAGACTTCACCTTCTCCTTCTCCTTCTTCTACTTCATCTGATTCACCCTCCAGACGTCACCTTCTCCTTCTCCTTCTTCTACTTCTTCTGATTCACCCTCCAGACGTCACCTTCTCCTTCTTCTGCTTCTTCTGATTCACCCTCCAGACTTCACCTTCTCCTTCTCCTTATTCTGCTTCTTCTGATTCACCCTCCAGACTTCACATTCTCCTTCTCCTTCTTCTGCTTCTTCTGATTCACCCTCCAGACTTCACCTTCTCCTTCTCCTTCTTCTGCTTCTTCTGATTCACCCTCCAGACTTCACCTTCTCCTTCTCCTTCTTCTACTTCTTCTGATTCACCCTCCAGACTTCATCGTCTCCTTCTCCTTCTTCTGCTTCTTCTGATTCATCCTCCAGACTTCACCTTCTCCTTCTCCTTCTTCTGCTTCTTCTGATTCACCCTCCAGACTTCACCTTCTCCTTCTCCTTCTTCTACATCTTCTGATTCACCCTCCAGACTTCACCCTCTCCTTCTCCTTCTTCTACTTCTTCTGATTCACCCTCCAGACTTCACCTTCTCCATCTCCTTCTTCTGCTTCTTCTGATTCACCCTCCAGACTTCACCTTCTCCTTCTCCTCATTCTGCTTCTTCTGATTCTCCCTCCAGAATTCACCTTCTCCTTCTCCTTCTTCTGCTTCTTCTGATTCACCCTCCAGACTTCACCTTCTCCTTCTCCTTCTTCTGCTTCTTCTGATTCACCCTCCAGACTTCACCTTCTCCTTCTCCTTCTTCTACTTCTTCTGATTCACCCTCCAGACTTCACCTTCTCCTTCTCCTTCTTCTGCTTCTTCTGATTCACCCTGCAGACTTCACCTTCTCCTTCTCCTTCGTCTACTTCTTCTGATTCACCGTCCAGACTACACCTTCTCCTTCTCCTTCTTCTACTTCTTCTGATTCACCCTCCAGACTTCACCTTCTCCTTCTCCTTCTTCTGCTTCTTCTGATTCACCCTCCAGACTTCACCTTCTCCTTCTCCTTCTTCTACTTCTTCTGATTGACCCTCCAGACTTCGCCTTCTCCTTCTCCTTCTTCTACATCTTCTGATTCACGCTCCAGACTTCACCTTCTCCTTCTCCTTCTTCTACTTCTTCTGCTTCTCCCTCCAAACTTCACCTTCTCCTTCTCTTTCTTCTACTTCTTCTGATTCACCCTCCAGACTTCACCTTCTCCTTCTCCTTCTTCTACTTCTTCTGATTCACCCTCCAGACTTCACCTTCTCCTTCTCCTTCTTCTACTTCTTCTGATTCACCCTCCAGACTTCACCTTCTCCTTCTCCTTCTTCTACTTCTTCTGATTCACCCTCCTGACTTCACCTTCTCCTTCTCCTTCTTCTGCTTCTTCTGCTTCACCCTCCAAACTTCACCTTCTCCTTCTCCTTCTTCTGCTTCTTCTGCTTCACCCTCCAGACTTCACCTTCTCCTTCTCCTTCTTCTGCTTCTTCTGCTTCACCCTCCTGACTTCACCTTCTCCTTCTCCTTCTTCTACTTCTTCTGATTCACCCTCCAGACTTCACCTTCTCCTTCTCCTTCTTCTGCTTCTTCTGCTTCACCCTCCAGACTTCACCTTCTCCTTCTCCTTCTTATGCTTCTTCTGCTTCGCCCTCCAGACTTCACCTTCTCCTTCTCCTTCTTCTGCTTCTTCTGCTTCACCCTCCAGACTTCACCTTCTCCTTCTCCTTCTTCTGCTTCTTCTGCTTCACTCTCCTGACTTCACCTTCTCCTTCTCCTTCTTCTACTTCTTCTGATTCACCCTCCAGACTTCACCTTCTCCTTCTCCTTCTTCTACTTCTTCTGATTCTCCCTCCAGACTTCACCTTCTCCTTCTCCTTCTTCTGCTTCTTCTGATTCACCCTCCAGACTTCACCTTCTCCTTCTCCTTATTCTGCTTCTTCTGATTCACCCTCCAGACTTCACCTTCTCCTTCTCCTTCTTCTGCTTCTTCTGATTCACCCTCCAGACTTCACCTTCTCCTTCTTCTTCTGATTCACCCTCCAGACTTCACCTTCTCCTTCTCCTTCTTCTACTTCTTCTGATTCACCCTCCAGACTTCACCTTCTCCTTCTCCTTCTTCTGCTTCTTCTGATTCACCCTGCAGACTTCACCTTCTCCTTCTCCTTCGTCTACTTCTTCTGATCCACCGTCCAGACTACACCTTCTCCTTCTCCTTCTTCTACTTCTTCTGATTCACCCTCCAGACTTCATCTTCTCCTTCTCCTTCTTCTGCTTCTTCTGATTCACCCTCCAGACTTCACCTTTTCCTTCTCCTTCTTCTACTTCTTCTGATTGACCCTCCAGACTTCACCTTCTCCTTCTCCTTCTTCTACTTCTTCTGATTGACCCTCCAGACTTCAACTTCTCCTTCTCCTTCTTCTACTTCTTCTGCTTCTCCCTCCAGACTTCACCTTCTCCTTCTCCTTCTTCTGCTTCTTCTGATTCACCCTCCAGACTTCACCTTCTCCTTCTCCTTCTTCTACTTCTTCTGATTCACCCTCCAGACTTCACCTTCTCCTTCTCCTTCTTCTACGTCTTCTGATTCACCCTCCAGACTTCACCTTCTCCTTCTACTTCTTCTACTTCTTCTGATTCACCCTCCTTACTTCACCTTCTTCTTCTCCTTCTTCTGCTTCTTCTGCTTCACCCTCCAGACCTCACCTTCTCCTTCTCCTTCTTCTGCTTCTTCTGCTTCACCCTCCAGACTTCACCTTCTCCTTCTCCTTCTTCTGCTTCTTCTGCTTCACCCTCCTGACTTCACCTTCTCCTTCTCCTTCTTCTACTTCTTCTGATTCACCCTCCAGACTTCACCTTCTCCTTCTCCTTCTTCTGCTTCTTCTGCTTCACCCTCCAGACTTCACCTTCTCCTTCTCCTTCTTCTGCTTCTTCTGCTTCGCCCTCCAGACTTCACCTTCTCCTTCTCCTTCTTCTGCTTCTTCTGCTTCACCCTCCAGACTTCAACTTCTCCTTCTCCTTCTTCTGCGTCTTCTGCTTCACTCTCCTGACTTCACCTTCTCCTTCTCCTTCTTCTACTTCTTCTGATTCACCCTCCAGACTTCACCTTCTCCTTCTCCTTCTTCTGCTTCTTCTGCTTCACCCTCCAGACTTCACCTTCTCCTTCTCCTTCTTCTGCTTCTTCTGCTGCGCCCTCCAGACTTCACCTTCTCCTTCTCCTTCTTCTGCTTCTTCTGCTTCACCGTCCTGACTTCACCTTCTCCTTCTCCTTCTTCTACTTCTTCTGCTTCACCCCCCTGACTTCACCTGCTCCTTCTCCTTCTTCTGCTTCTTCTGATTCACCCTCCTAACTTCACCTTCTCCTTTTCCTTCTTCTGCTTCTTCTGATTCACCCTCCTGACTTCATCTTCTCCTTCTCCTTCTTTTGCTTCTTCTGATTCACCCTCCAGACTTCACCTTCTCCTTCTCCTTCTTCTGCTTCTTCTGATTCACCCTCCAGACTTCACCTTCTCCTTCTCCTTCTTCTGCTTCTTCTGATTCACCCTCCAGACCTCACCTTCTCCTTCTCCTTCTTCTACTTCTTCTGATTCACCCTCCAGACTTCATCTTCTCCTTCTCCTTCTTCTGCTTCTTCTGATTCACCCTCCAGACTTCACCTTCTCCTTCTCCTTCTTCTGCTTCTTCTGATTCACCCTCCAGACTTCACCTTCTCCTTCTCCTTCTTCTACTTCTTCTGATTCACCCTTCAGTCTTCACCTTCTCCTTCTCCTTCTTCTGTTTCTTCTGCTTCACCCTCCAGACTTCACCTTCTCCTTCTCCTTCTTCTACTTCTTCTGATTCACCCTCCAGACTTCACCTTCTCCTTCTCCTTCTTCTGCTTCTTCTGCTTCACCCTCCAGACTTCACCATCTCCTTCTCCTTCTTCTGCTTCTTCTGCTTCGCCCTCCAGACTTCACCTTCTCGTTCTCCTTCTTCTGCTTCTTCTGCTTCACCCTCCAGAATTCACCTTCTCCTTCTCCTTCTTCTGCTTCTTCTGCTTCACTCTCCTGACTTCACCTTCTCGTTCTCCTTCTTCTACTTCTTCTGATTCACCCTCCAGACTTCACTTTCTCCTTCTCCTTCTTCTTCTTCTTCTGATTCACCCTCCAGACTTCACCTTCTCCTTCTCCTTCTTCTGCTTCTTCTTATTCACCCTCCAGACTTCACCTTCTCCTTCTCCTTATTCTGCTTCTTCTGATTCACCCTCCAGACTTCACCTTCTCCTTCTCCTTCTTCTGCTTCTTCTGATTCACCCTCCAGACTTCACCTTCTCCTTCTTCTTCTGATTCACCCTCCAGACTTCACCTTCTCCTTCTCCTTCTTCTACTTCTTCCGATTCACCCTGCAGACTTCACCTTCTCCTTCTCCTTCTTCTGCTTCTTCTGATTCACCCTGCAGACTTCACCTTCTCCTTCTCCGTCGTCTACTTCTTCTGATTCACCATCCAGACTACACCTTCTCCTTCTTCTACTTCTTCTGATTCACCCTCCAGACTTCATCTTCTCCTTCTCCTTCTTCTGCTTCTTCTGATTCACCCTCCAGACTTCACCTTCTCCTTCTCCTTCTTCTACTTCTTCTGATTGACCCTCCAGACTTCACCTTCTCCTTCTCCTTCTTCTACTTCTTCTGATTCACCCTCCAGACTTCAACTTCTCCTTCTCCTTCTTCTACTTCTTCTGCTTCTCCCTCCAGACTTCACCTTCTCCTTCTTCTGCTTCTTCTGATTCACCCTCCAGACTTCACATTCTCCTTCTCCTTCTTCTACTTCTTCTGATTCACCTTCCAGACTTCACCTACTCCTTCTCCTTCTTCTACGTCTTCTGATTCACCCTCCAGACTTCACCTTCTCCTTCTCCTTCTTCTAATTCTTCTGATTCACCCTCCTTACTTCACCTTCTCCTTCTCCTTCTTCTGCTTCTTCTGCTTCACCCTCCAGACTTCCCCTTCTCCTTCTCCTTCTTCTGCTTCTTCTGCTTCACCCTCCAGACTTCACCTTCTCCTTCTCCTTCTTCTGCTTCTTCTGCTTCACCCTCCTGACTTCACCTTCTCCTTCTCCTTCTTCTACTTCTTCTGATTCACCCTCCAGACTTCACCTTCTCCTTCTCCTTCTTCTGCTTCTTCTGCTTCACCCTCCAGACTTCACCTTCTCCTTCTCCTTCTTCTGCTTCTTCTGCTTCGCCCTCCAGACTTCACCTTCTCCTTCTCCTTCTTCTGCTTCTTCTGCTTCACCCTCCAGACTTCACCTTCTCCTTCTCCTTCTTCTGCTTCTTCTGCTTCACTCTCCAGACTTCACCTTCTCCTTCTCCTTCTTCTGCTTCTTCTGATTCACCCTCCAGACCTCACCTTCTCCTTCTCCTTCTTCTACTTCTTCTGATTCACCCTCCAGACTTCATCTTCTCCTTCTCCTTCTTCTGCTTCTTCTGATTCACCCTCCAGACTTCACCTTCTCCTTCTCCTTCTTCTGCTTCTTCTGATTCACCCTCAAGACTTCACCTTCTCCTTCTCCTTCTTCTACTTCTTCTGATTCACCCTTCAGTCTTCACCTTCTCCTTCTCCTTCTTCTGTTTCTTCTGCTTCACCCTCCAGACTTCACCTTCTCCTTCTCCTTCTTCTACTTCTTCTGATTCACCCTCCAGACATCACCTTCTCCTTCTCCTTCTTCTGCTTCTTCTGCTTCACCCTCCAGACTTCACCTTCTCCTTCTCCTTCTTCTGCTTCTTCTGCTTCGCCCTCCAGACTTCACCTTCTCCATCTCCTTCTTCTGCTTCTTCTGCTTCACCCTCCAGACTTCACCTTCTCCTTCTCCTTCTTCTGCTTCTTCTGCTTCACTCTCCTGACTTCACCTTCTCCTTCTCCTTCTTCTACTTCTTCTGATTCACCCTCCAGACTTCAACTTCTCCTTCTCCTTCTTCTACTTCTTCTGATTCACCCTCCAGACTTCACCTTCTCCTTCTCCTTCTTCTGCTTCTTCTGATTCACCCTCCAGACTTCACCTTCTCCTTCTCCTTATTCTGCTTCTTCTGATTCACCCTCCAGACTTCACCTTCTCCTTCTCCTTCTTCTGCTTCTTCTGATTCACCCTCCAGACTTCACCTTCTCCTTCTTCTTCTGATTCACCCTCCAGACTTCACCTTCTCCTTCTCCTTCTTCTACTTCTTCTGATTCACCCTCCAGACTTCACCTTCTCCTTCTCCTTCTTCTGCTTCTTCTGATTCACCCTGCAGACTTCACCTTCTCCTTCTCCTTCGTCTACTTCTTCTGATTCACCGTCCAGACTACACCTTCTCCTTCTCCTTCTTCTACTTCTTCTGATTCACCCTTCAGACTTCATCTTCTCCTTCTCCTTCTTCTGCTTCTTCTGCTTCACCCTCCAGACTTCACCTTCTCCTTCTCCTTCTTCTACTTCTTCTGATTCACCCTCCAGACTTCACCTTCTCCTTCTCCTTCTTCTGCTTCTTCTGCTTCACCCTCCAGACTTCACCATCTCCTTCTCCTTCTTCTGCTTCTTCTGCTTCGCCCTCCAGACTTCACCTTCTCCTTCTCCTTCTTCTGCTTCTTCTGCTTCACCCTCCAGAATTCACCTTCTCCTTCTCCTTCTTCTGCTTCTTCTGCTTCACTCTCCTGACTTCACCTTCTCGTTCTCCTTCTTCTACTTCTTCTGATTCACCCTCCAGACTTCACCTTCTCCTTCTCCTTCTTCTTCTTCTTCTGATTCACCCTCCAGACTTCACCTTCTCCTTCTCCTTCTTCTGCTTCTTCTGATTCACCCTCCAGACTTCACCTTCTCCTTCTCCTTATTCTGCTTCTTCTGATTCACCCTCCAGACTTCACCTTCTCCTTCTCCTTCTTCTGCTTCTTCTGATTCACCCTCCAGACTTCACCTTCTCCTTCTTCTTCTGATTCACCCTCCAGACTTCACCTTCTCCTTCTCCTTCTTCTACTTCTTCCGATTCACCCTGCAGACTTCACCTTCTCCTTCTCCTTCTTCTGCTTCTTCTGATTCACCCTGCAGACTTCACCTTCTCCTTCTCCGTCGTCTACTTCTTCTGATTCACCGTCCAGACTACACCTTCTCCTTCTTCTACTTCTTCTGATTCACCCTCCAGACTTCATCTTCTCCTTCTCCTTCTTCTGCTTCTTCTGATTCACCCTCCAGACTTCACCTTCTCCTTCTCCTTCTTCTACTTCTTCTGATTGACCCTCCAGACTTCACCTTCTCCTTCTCCTTCTTCTACTTCTTCTGATTCACCCTCCAGACTTCAACTTCTCCTTCTCCTTCTTCTACTTCTTCTGCTTCTCCCTCCAGACTTCACCTTCTCCTTCTTCTGCTTCTTCTGATTCACCCTCCAGACTTCACATTCTCCTTCTCCTTCTTCTACTTCTTCTGATTCACCTTCCAGACTTCACCTTCTCCTTCTCCTTCTTCTACGTCTTCTGATTCACCCTCCAGACTTCACCTTCTCCTTCTCCTTCTTCTAATTCTTCTGATTCACCCTCCTTACTTCACCTTCTCCTTCTCCTTCTTCTGCTTCTTCTGCTTCACCCTCCAGACTTCACCTTCTCCTTCTCCTTCTTCTGCTTCTTCTGCTTCACCCTCCAGACTTCACCTTCTCCTTCTCCTTCTTCTGCTTCTTCTGCTTCACCCTCCTGACTTCACCTTCTCCTTCTCCTTCTTCTACTTCTTCTGATTCACCCTCCAGACTTCACCTTCTCCTTCTCCTTCTTCTGCTTCTTCTGCTTCACCCTCCAGACTTCACCTTCTCCTTCTCCTTCTTCTGCTTCTTCTGCTTCGCCCTCCAGACTTCACCTTCTCCTTCTCCTTCTTCTGCTTCTTCTGCTTCACCCTCCAGACTTCACCTTCTCCTTCTCCTTCTTCTGCTTCTTCTGCTTCACTCTCCAGACTTCACCTTCTCCTTCTCCTTCTTCTGCTTCTTCTGATTCACCCTCCAGACCTCACCTTCTCCTTCTGCTTCTTCTACTTCTTCTGATTCACCCTCCAGACTTCATCTTCTCCTTCTCCTTCTTCTGCTACTTCTGATTCACCCTCCAGACTTCACCTTCTCCTTCTCCTTCTTCTGCTTCTTCTGATTCACCCTCCAGACTTCACCTTCTCCTTCTCCTTCTTCTACTTCTTCTGATTCACCCTTCAGTCTTCACCTTCTCCTTCTCCTTCTTCTGTTTCTTCTGCTTCACCCTCCAGACTTCACCTTCTCCTTTTCCTTCTTCTACTTCTTCTGATTCACCCTCCAGACATCACCTTCTCCTTCTCCTTCTTCTGCTTCTTCTGCTTCACCCTCCAGACTTCACCTTCTCCTTCTCCTTCTTCTGCTTCTTCTGCTTCGCCCTCCAGACTTCACCTTCTCCTTCTCCTTCTTCTGCTTCTTCTGCTTCACCCTCCAGACTTCACCTTCTCCTTCTCCTTCTTCTGCTTCTTCTGCTTCACTCTCCTGACTTCAGCTTCTCCTTCTCCTTCTTCTACTTCTTCTGATTCACCCTCCAGACTTCAACTTCTCCTTCTCCTTCTTCTACTTCTTCTGATTCACCCTCCAGACTTCACCTTCTCCTTCTCCTTCTTCTGCTTCTTCTGATTCACCCTCCAGACTTCACCTTCTCCTTCTCCTTATTCTGCTTCTTCTGATTCACCCTCCAGACTTCACCTTCTCCTTCTCCTTCTTCTGCTTCTTCTGATTCACCCTCCAGACTTCACCTTCTCCTTCTTCTTCTGATTCACCCTCCAGACTTCACCTTCTCCTTCTCCTTCTTCTACTTCTTCTGATTCACCCTCCAGACTTCACCTTCTCCTTCTCCTTCTTCTGCTTCTTCTGATTCACCCTGCAGACTTCACCTTCTCCTTCTCCTTCGTCTACTTCTTCTGATTCACCGTCCAGACTACTCCTTCTCCTTCTCCTTCTTCTACTTCTTCTGATTCACCCTCCAGACTTCATCTTCTCCTTCTCCTTCTTCTGCTTCTTCTGATTTACCCTCCAGACTTCACCTTCTCCTTCTCCTTCTTCTACTTCTTCTTATTGACCCTCCAGAATTCACCTTCTCCTTCTCCTTTTTCTACTTCTTTTGATTCACCCTCCAGACTTCAACTTCTCCTTCTTCTACTTCTTCTGCTTCTCCCTCCAGACTTCACCTTCTCCTTCTCCTTCTTCTGCTTCTTCTGATTCACCCTCCAGACTTCACATTCTCCTTCTCCTTCTTCTACTTCTTCTGATTCACCCTCCAGACTTCACCTTCTCCTTCTCCTTCTTCTACGTTTTCTGATTCACCCTCCAGACTTAACCTTCTCCTTCTCCTTCTACTTCTTCTGATTCACCCTCCTTACTTCACCTTCTCCTTCTCCTTCTTCTGCTTCTTCTGCTTCACCCTCCAGACTTCACCTTCTCCTTCTCCTTCTTCTGCTTCTTCTGCTTCACCCTCCAGACTTCACCTTCTCCTTCTCCTTCTTCTGCTTCTTCTGCTTCACCCTCCTGACTTCACCTTCTCCTTCTCCTTCTTCTACTTCTTCTGATTCACCCTCCAGACTTCACCTTCTCCTTCTCCTTCTTCTGCTTCTTCTGCTTCACCCTCCAGACTTCACCTTCTCCTTCTCCTTCTTCTGCTTCTTCTGCTTCGGCCTCCAGACTTCACCTTCTCCTTCTATTCTTCTGCTTCTTCTGCTTCACCCTCCAGACTTCACCTTCTCCTTCTCCTTCTTCTGCTTCTTCTGCTTCACTCTCCTGACTTCACCTTCTCCCTCTCCTTCTTCTACTTCTTCTGATTCACCCTCCAGACTTCACCTTCTCCTTCTCCTTCTTCTGCTTCTTCTGTTTCACCCTCCAGACTTCACCATCTCCTTCTCCTTCTTCGGCTTCTTCTGCTGCCCCCTCCAGACTTCACCTTCTCCTTCTCCTTCTTCTGCTTCTTCTGCTTCACCGTCCTGACTTCACCTTCTCCTTCTCCTTCTTCTACTTCTTCTGCTTCACCCCCCTCACTTCACCTGCTCCTTCTCCTTCTTCTGCTTCTTCTGATTCACCCTCCTAACTTCACCTTCTCCTTCTCCTTCTTCTGCTTCTTCTGATTCACCCTCCTGACTTCACCTTCTCCTTCTCCTTCTTTTGCTTCTTCTGATTCACCCTCCAGACTTCACCTTCTCCTTCTCCTTCTTCTGCTCCTTCTAATTCACCCTCCAGACTTCACCTTCTCCTTCTCCTTCTTCTGCTTCTTCTGATTCACCCTCCAGACCTCACCTTCTCCTTCTCCTTCTTCTACTTCTTCTGATTCACCCTCCAGACTTCATCTTCTCCTTCTCCTTCTTCTGCTTCTTCTGATTCACCCTCCAGACTTCACCTTCTCCTTCTCCTTCTTCTGCTTCTTCTGATTCACCCTCCAGACTTCACCTTCTCCTTCTCCTTCTTCTGCTTCTTCTGATTCACCCTCCAGACTTCACCTTCTCCTTCTCCTTCTTCTACTTCTTCTGATTCACCCTTCAGTCTTCACCTTCTCCTTCTCCTTCTTCTGTTTCTTCTGCTTCACCCTCCAGACTTCACCTTCTCCTTCTCTTTCTTCTGCTTCTTCTGATTCACCCTCCAGACTTCACCTTCTCCTTCTCCTTCTTCTGATTCTTCTGTTTCACCCTCCAGACTTCAACTTCTCCTTCTCCATCTTCTGCTTCTTCTGCTTCACCCTCCTGACTTCACCTTCTCCTTCTCCTTCTTCTACTTCTTCTGATTCACCCTCCAGACTTCACCTTCTCCTTCTCCTTCTTCAGCTTCTTCTGCTTCACCCTCCAGACTTCACCTTCTCCTTCTCCTTCTTCTGCTTCTTCTGCTTCGCCCTCCAGACTTCACCTTCTCCTTCTCCTTCTTCTGCTTCACCCTCCAGACTTCACCTTCTCCTTCTCCTTCTTCTGCTTCTTCTGCTTCACTCTCCTGACTTCACCTTCTCCTTCTCCTTCTTCTACTTCTTCTGATTCACCCTCCAGACTTCACCTTCTCCTTCTCCTTCTTCTGCTTCTTCTGCTTCACCATCCAGCCTTCACCTTCTCATTCTCCTTCTTCTGCTTCTTCTGCTGCGCCCTCCAGACTTCACCTTCTCCTTCTCCTTCTTCTGCCTCTTCTGCTTCACCGTCCTGACTTCACCTTCTCCTTCTCCTTCTTCTACTTCTTCTGCTTCACCCCCCTGACTTCACCTGCTCCTTCTCCTTCTTCTGCTTCTTCTGATTCACCCTCCTAACTTCACCTTCTCCTTCTCCTTCTTCTGCTTATTCTGATTCACCCTCCTGACTTCACCTTCTCCTTCTCCTTCTTTTGCTTCTTCTGATTCACCCTCCAGACATCACCTTCTCCTTCTCCTTCTTCTGCTTCTTCTCATTCACCCTCCAGACTTCACCTTCTCCTTCTCCTTCTTCTGCTTCTTCTGATTCACCCTACAGACCTCACCTTCTCCTTCTCCTTCTTCTACTTCTTCTGATTCACCGTCCAGACTTCATCTTCTCCTTCTCCTTCTTCTGTTTCTTCTGATTCACCCTCCAGACTTCACCTTCTCCTTCTCCTTCTTCTGCTTCTTCTGATTCACCCTCCAGACTTCACCTTCTCCTTCTCATTCTTCTACTTCTTCTGATTCACCCTTCAGTCTTCACCTTCTCCTTCTCCTTCTTCTGTTTCTTCTGCCTCACCCTCCAGACTTCACCTTCTCCTTCTCTTTCTTCTGCTTCTTCTGATTCACCCTCCAGACTTCACCTTCTCCTTCTCCTTTTTCTGATTCTTCTGATTCACCCTCCAGACTTCACCTTCTCCTTCTCCTTCTTCTGCTTCTTCTGAATCACCCTCCTGACTTCACCTTCTCCTTCTCCTTCTTCTACTTCTTCTGATTCACCCTCCTGACTTCACCTTCTCCTTCTCCTTCTTCTACTTCTTCTGCTTCACCCTCCAGACTTCACCTTCTCCTTCTCCTTCTTCTACTTCTTCTGATTCACCCTCCAGACTTCACCTTCTCCTTCTACTTCTTCTGCTTCTTCTGATTCACCCTCCAGACTTCACCTTCTCCTTCTCCTTATTCTGCTTCTTCTGATTCACCCTCCAGACTTCACCTTCTCCTTCTCCTTCTTCTGCTTCTTCTGATTCACCCTCCAGACTTCACCTTCTCCTTCTCCTTCTTCTGCTTCTTCTGATTCACCCTCCAGACTTCACCTTCTCCTTCCCCTTCTTCTACTTCTTCTGATTCACCCTCCAGACTTCATCGTCTCCTTCTCCTTCTTCTGCTTCTTCTGATTCACCCTCCAGACTTCACCTTCTCCTTCTCCTTCTTCTGCTTCTTCTGATTCACCCTCCAGACTTCACCTTCTCCTTCTCCTTCTTCTACTTCTTCTGATTCACCCTCCAGACTTCACCTTCTCCTTCTCCTTCTTCTACTTCTTCTGATTCACCCTCCAGACTTCACCTTCTCCTTCTCCTTCTTCTGCTTCTTCTGATTCACCCTCCAGACTTCAACTTCTCCTTCTCCTTATTCTGCTTCTTCTGATTCACCCTCCAGACTTCACCTTCTCCTTCTCCTTCTTCTGCTTCTTCTGATTCACCCTCCAGACTTCACCTTCTCCTTCTCCTTCTTCTGCTTCTTCTGATTCACCCTCCAGACTTCACCTTCTCCTTCTGCTTCTTCTACTTCTTCTGATTCACCCTCCAGTCTTCACCTTCCCCTTCTCCTTCTTCTGCTTCTTCTGCTTCGCCCTCCAGACTTCACCTTCTCCTTCTCCTTCTTCTGCTTCTTCTGCTTCACCCTCCAGACTTCACCTTCTCCTTCTCCTTCTTCTGCTTCTTCTGCTTCACTCTCCTGACTTCACCTTCTCCTTCTCCTTCTTCTACTTCTTCTGATTCACCCTCCAGACTTCACCTTCTCCTTCTCCTTCTTCTGCTTCTTCTGCTTCACCCTCCAGACTTCACCTTCTCCTTCTCCTTCTTCTGCTTCTTCTGCTGCGCCCTCCAGACTTCACCTTCTACTTCTCCTTCTTCTGCTTCTTCTGCTTCACCCTCCTGACTTCACCTTCTCCTTCTCCTTCTTCTACTTCTTCTGCTTCACCCACCTGACTTCACCTGCTCCTTCTCCTTCTTCTGCTTCTTCTGGTTCACCCTCCTAACTTTACCTTCTGCTTCTCCTTCTTCTGCTTCTTCCGATTCACCCCCCTGACTTCACCTTCTCCTTCTCCTTCTGCTTCTTCTAATTCACCCTCCAGACTTCACCTTCTCCTTCTCCTTCTCCTTCTTCTGCTTCTTCTGATTCACCCTCCAGACTTCACCTTCTCCTTCTCCTTCTTCTGCTTCTTCTGATTCACCCTCCTAACTTCACCTTCTCCTTCTCCTTCTTCTGCTTCTTCTGATTCACCCTCCTGACTTCACCTTCTCCTTCTCCTTCTTCTGCTTCTTCTGATTCAACCTCCAGACTTCACCTTCTCCTTCTCCTTCTTCTGCTTCTTCTGATTCACCCTCCAGACTTCACCTTCTCCGTCTCCTTCTTCTGCTTCTTCTGATTCACCCTCCAGACCTCACCTTCTCCTTCTACTTCTTCTACTACTTCTGATTCACCCTCCAGACTTCATCTTCTCCTTCTCCTTCTTCTGCTTCTTCTGATTCACCCTCCAGACTTCACCTTCTCCTTCTCCTTCTTCTGCTTCTTCTGATTCACCCTCCAGACTTCACCTTCTCCTTCTCCTTCTTCTACTTCTTCTGATTCACCCTCCAGACCTCACCTTCTCCTTCTCCTTCTTCCACTTCTTCTGATTCACCCTCCAGTCTTCACCTTCTCCTTCTCCTTCTTCTGTTTCTTCTGCTTCACCCTCCAGAATTCACCTTCTCCTTCTCTTTCTTCTGCTTCTTCTGATTCACCCTCCAGACTTCACCTTCTCCTTCTCCTTCTTCTGATTCTTCTGATTCACCCTCCAGACTTCACCTTCTCCTTCTCCTTCTTCTGCTTCTTCTGATTCACCCTCCTGACTTCACCTTCTCCTTCTCCTTCTTCTACTTCTTCTGATTCACCCTCCTGACTTCACCTTCTCCTTCTCCTTCTTCTACTTCTTCTGCTTCACCCTCCAGACTTCACCTTCTCCTTCTCCTTCTTCTACTGCTTCTGATTCACCCTCCAGACTTCACCTTCTCCTTCTCCTTCTTCTACTTCTTCTGATTCACCCTCCAGACTTCACCTTCTCCTTCTCCTTCTTCTACTTCTTCTGATTCACCCTCCAGACTTCACCTTCTCCTTCTCCTTCTTCTGCTTCTTCTGATTCACCCTCCAGACTTCACCTTCTCCTTCTCCTTATTCTGCTTCTTCTGATTCACCCTCCAGACATCACCTTCTCCTTCTCCTTCTTCTGCTTCTTCTGATTCACCCTCCAGACTTCACCTTCTCCTTCTCCTTCTTCTGCTTCTTCTGATTCATCCTCCAGACTTCACCTTCTCCTTCTCCTTCTTCTACTTCTTCTGATTCACCCTCCAGACTTCACCTTCTCCTTCTCGTTCTTCTGCTTCTTCTGATTCACCCTCCAGACTTCACCTTCTCCTTCTCCTTCGTCAACTTCTTCTGATTCACCCTCCAGACTACACCTTCTCCTTCTCCTTCTTCTACTTCTTCTGATTCACCCTCCAGACTTCACCTTCTCCTTCTCGTTCTTCTGCTTCTTCTGATGCACCCTCCAGACTTCACCTTCTCCTTCTCCGTCTTCTACTTCTTCTGATTCACCCTCCAGACTTCACCTTCTCCTTCTCCTTCTTCTACTTCTTCTGATTCACCCTCCAGACTTCACCTTCTCCTTCTCCTTCTTCTACTTCTTCTGCTTCACCCTCCAGCCGTCACCTTCTCCTTCTCCTTCTTCTGCTTCTTCTGATTCACCCTCCAGACTTCACCTTCTCCTTCTCCTTCTTCTACTTCTTCTGATTCACCCTCCAGACTTCACCTTCTCCTTCTCCTTCTTCTACTTCTTCTGATTCACCCTCCAGACTTCACCTTCTCCTTCTCCTTCTTCTACTTCTTCCGATTCACCCTCCTGACTTCACCTTCTCCTTCTCCTTCTTCTGCTTCTTCTGCTTCACCCTCCTGACTTCACCTTCTCCTTCTCCTTCTTCTACTTCTTCTGATTCACCCTCCTGACTTCACCTTCTCCTTCTCCTTCTTCTACTTCTTCTGATTCACCCTCCAGACTTCACCTTCTCCTTCTCCTTCTTCTGCTTCTTCTGCTTCACCCTCCAGACTTCACCTTCTCCATCTCCCTCTTCTGCTTCTTCTGCTTCGCCCTCCAGACTTCACCTTCTCCTTCTCCTTCTTCTGCTTCTTCTGCTTCACCCTCCAGACTTCACCTTCTCCTTCTCCTTCTTCTGCTTCTTCTGCTTCACTCTCCTGACTTCACCTTCTCCTTCTCCTTCTTCTACTTCTTCTGATTCACCCTCCAGACTTCACCTTCTCCTTCTCCTTCTTCTGCTTCTTCTGCTGCGCCCTCCAGACTTCACCTTCTCCTTCTCCTTCTTCTGCTTCTTCTGCTTCACCCTCCTGACTTCACCTTCTCCTTCTCCTTCTTCTACTTCTTCTGCTTCACCCCCCTGACTTCACCTGCTCCTTCTCCTTCTTCTGCTTCTTCTGATTCACCCTCCTGACTTCACCTTCTCCTTCTCCTTCTTCTGCTTCTTCTAATTCACCCTCCAGACTTCACCTTCTCCTTCTCCTTCTTCTGCTTCTTCTGATTCACCCTCCAGACTTCACCTTCTCCTTCTCCTTCTTCTGCTTCTTCTGATTCACCCTCCAGACCTCATCTTCTCCTTCTCCTTCTTCTACTTCTTCTGATTCACCCTCCAGACTTCATCTTCTCCTTCTCCTTTTTCTGCTTCTTCTTATTCACCCTCCAGACTTCACCTTCTCCTTCTCCTTCTTCTGCTTATTCAGATTCACCCTCCAGACTTCACCTTCTCCTTCTCCTTCTTCTGCTTCTTCTGCTGCACCCTCCAGACTTCACCTTCTCCTTCTCCTTCTTCTGCTTCACCCTCCTGACTTCACCTTCTCCTTCTCCTTCTTCTGCTTCTTCTGCTTCGACCTCCAGACTTCACCTTCTCCTTCTCCTTCTTCTGCTTCTTCTGCTTCACTCTCCTGACTTCACCTTCTCCTTCTCCTTCTTCTACTTCTTCTGATTCACCCTCCAGACTTCACCCTCTCCTTCTCCTTCTTCTGCTTCTTCTGCTTCACCCTCCAGACTTCACCTTCTCTTTCTCCTTCTTCTGCTTCTTCTGCTGCGCCCTCCAGACTTCACCTTCTCCTTCTCCTTCTTCTGCTTCTTCTGATTCACCCTCCAGACTTCACCTTCTCCTTCTCCTTCTTCTGCTTCTTCTGCTTCACCCTCCAGACTTCACCTTCTCCTTCTCCTTCTTCTGCTTCTTCTGCTTCGCCCTCCAGACTTCACCTTCTCCTTCTCCTTCTTCTGCTTCTTCTGCTTCACTCTCCTGACTTCACCTTCTCCTTCTCCTTCTTCTACTTCTTCTGATTCACCCTCCAGACTTCACCCTCTCCTTCTTCTTCTGCTTCTTCTGCTTCACCCTCCAGACTTCACCTTCTCTTTCTCCTTCTTCTGCTTCTTCTGCTGCGCCCTCCAGACTTCACCTTCTCCTTCTCCTTCTTCTGCTTCTTCTGATTCACCCTCCAGACTTCACCTTCTCCTTCTCCTTCTTCTACTTCTTCTGATCCACCCTCCTGACTTCACCTTCTCCTTCTCCTTCTTCTGCTTCTTCTGCTTCACCCTCCAGACTTCACCTTCTCCTTCTCCTTCTTCTACTTCTTCTGCTTCACCCTCCAGACTTCACCTTCTCCTTCTCCTTCTTCTGCTTCTTCTGCTTCACCATCCTGACTTCACCTTATCCTTCTCCTTCTTCTACTTCTTCTGATTCACCCTCCAGACTTCACCTACTCCTTCTCCTTCTTCTGCTTCTTCTGCTTCACCCTCCAGACTTCACCTTCTCCTTCTCCTTCTTCTGCTTCTTCTGCTTCGCCCTCCAGACTTCACCTTCTCCTTCTCCTTCTTCTGCTTCTTCTGCTTCACTCTCCTGACTTCACCTTCTCCTTCTCCTTCTTCTACTTCTTCTGATTCACCCTCCAGACTTCACCCTCTCCTTCTCCTTCTTCTGCTTCTTCTGCTTCACCCTCCAGACTTCACCTTCTCCTTCTCCTTCTTCTGCTTCTTCTGCTTCACCGTCCTGACTTCACCTTCTCCTTCTCCTTCTTCTACTTCTTCTGCTTCACCCCCCTGACTTCACCTGCTCCTTCTCCTTCTTCTGCTTCTTCTGATTCACCCTCCTAACTTCACCTTCTCCTTCTCCTTCTTCTGCTTCTTCTGATTCACGCTCCTGACTTCACCTTTTCCTTCTCCTTCTTCTGCTTCTTCTGATTCACCCTCCAGACTTCACCTTCTCCTTCTCCTTCCTCTGCTTCTTCTGATTCACCCTCCAGACTTCACCTTCTCCTTCTCCTTCTTCTGCTTCTTCTGATTCACCCTCCAGACCTCACCTTCTCCTTCTCCTTCTTCTACTTCTTCTGATTCACCCTCCAGACTTCATCTTCTCCTTCTCCTTCTTCTGCTTCTTCTGATTCACCCTCCAGACTTCACCTTCTCCTTCTCCTTCTTCTACTACTTCTGATTCACCCTCCAGACTTCACCTTCTCCTTCTCCTTCTTCTACTTCGTCTGATTCACCCTCCAGACTTCACCTTCTCCTTCTCCTTCTTCTACTTCTTCTGATTCACCCTCCAGTCTTCACCTACTCCTTCTCCTTCTTCTGTTTCTTCTGCTTCACCCTCCAGACTTCCCCTTCTCCTTCTCTTTCTTCTGCTTCTTCTGATTCACCCTCCAGACTTCATCTTCTCCTTCTCCTTCTTCTGATTCTTCTGATTCACCCTCCAGACTTCACCTTCTCCTTCTCCTTCTTCTGCTTCTTCTGATTCACCCACCTGACTTCACCTTCTCCTTCTCCTTCTTCTACTTCTTCTGCTTCACCCTCCAGACTTCACCTTCTCCTTCTCCTTCTTCTACTTCTTCTGATTCACCCTCCAGACTTCACCTTCTCCTTCTCCTTCTTCTGCTTCTTCTGATTCACCCTCCAGACTTCACCTTCTCCTTCTCCTTATTCTGCTTCTTCTGATTCACCCTCCAGACTTCACCTTCTCCTTCTCCTTCTTCTGCTTCTTCTGATTCACCCTCCAGACTTCACCTTTTCCTTCTCCTTCTTCTGCTTCTTCTGATTCACCCTCCAGACTTCACCTTCTCCTTCTCCTTCTTCTGCTTCTTCTGATTCACCCTCCAGACTTCACCTTCTCCTTCTCCTTCTTCTACTTCTTCTGATTCACCCTCCAGAAGTCACCTTCTCCTTCTCTTTCTTCTGCTTCTTCTGATTCTCCCTCCAGACTTCACCTTCTCCTTCTCCTTCTTCTGATTCTTCTGATTCACCCTCCAGACTTCACCTTCTCCTTCTCCTTCTTCTGCTTCTTCTGATTCACCCTCCTGACTTCACCTTCTCCTTCTCCTTCTTCTACTTCTTCTGATTCACCCTCCTGACTTCACCTTCTCCTTCTCCTTCTTCTACTTCTTCTGCTTCACCCTCCAGACTTCACCTTCTCCTTCTCCTTCTTCTACTTCTTCTGATTCACCCTCCAGACTTCACCTTCTCCTTCTCCTTCTTCTGCTTCTTCAGATTCACCCTCCAGACTTCACCTTCTCCTTCTCCTTCTTCTGCTTCTTCTGCTGCACCCTCCAGACTTCACCTTCTCCTTCTCCTTCTTCTGCTTCTTCTGCTTCACCCTCCTGACTTCACCTTCTCCTTCTCCTTCTTCTACTTCTTCTGATTCACCCTCCAGACTTCACCTACTCCTTCTCCTTCTTCTGCTTCTTCTGCTTCACCCTCCAGACTTCACCTTCTCCTTCTCCTTCTTCTGCTTCTTCTGCTTCGCCCTCCAGACTTCACCTTCTCCTTCTCCTTCTTCTGCTTCTTCTGCTTCACCATCCTGACTTCACCTTATCCTTCTCCTTCTTCTACTTCTTGTGATTCACCCTCCAGACTTCACCTACTCCTTCTCCTTCTTCTGCTTCTTCTGCTTCACCCTCCAGACTTCACCTTCTCCTTCTCCTTCTTCTGCTTCTTCTGCTTCGCCCTCCAGACTTCACCTTCTCCTTCTCCTTCTTCTGCTTCTTCTGCTTCACTCTCCTGACTTCACCTTCTCCTTCTCCTTCTTCTACTTCTTCTGATTCACCCTCCAGACTTCACCCTCTCCTTCTCCTTCTTCTGCTTCTTCTGCTTCACCCTCCAGACTTCACCTTCTCCTTCTCCTTCTTCTGCTTCTTCTGCTTCACCGTCCTGACTTCACCTTCTCCTTCTCCTTCTTCTACTTCTTCTGCTTCACCCCCCTGACTTCACCTGCTCCTTCTCCTTCTTCTGCTTCTTCTGATTCACCCTCCTAACTTCACCTTCTCCTTCTCCTTCTTCTGCTTCTTCTGATTCACGCTCCTGACTTCACCTTTTCCTTCTCCTTCTTCTGCTTCTTCTGATTCACCCTCCAGACTTCACCTTCTCCTTCTCCTTCCTGTGCTTCTTCTGATTCACCCTCCAGACTTCACCTTCTCCTTCTCCTTCTTCTGCTTCTTCTGATTCACCCTCCAGACCTCACCTTCTCCTTCTCCTTCTTCTACTTCTTCTGATTCACCCTCCAGACTTCATCTTCTCCTTCTCCTTCTTCTGCTTCTTCCGATTCACCCTCCAGACTTCACCTTCTCCTTCTCCTTCTTCTACTACTTCTGATTCACCCTCCAGTCTTCACCTACTCCTTCTCCTTCTTCTGTTTCTTCTGCTTCACCCTCCAGACTTCCCCTTCTCCTTCTTATTCTTCTGCTTCTTCTGATTCACCCTCCAGACTTCATCTTCTCCTTCTCCTTCTTCTGATTCTTCTGATTCACCCTCCAGACTTCACCTTCTCCTTCTCCTTCTTCTGCTTCTTCTGATTCACCCTCCTGACTTCACCTTCTCCTTCTCCTTCTTCTACTTCTTCTGCTTCACCCTCCAGACTTCACCTTCTCCTTCTCCTTCTTCTACTTCTTCTGATTCACCCTCCAGACTTCACCTTCTCCTTCTCCTTCTTCTGATTCTTCTGATTCACCCTCCAGACTTCACCTTCTCCTTCTCCTTATTCTGCTTCTTCAGATTCACCCTCCAGACTTCACCTTCTCCTTCTCCTTCTTCTGCTTCTTCTGATTCACCCTCCAGACTTCACCTTTTCCTTCTCCTTCTTCTGCTTCTTCTGATTCACCCTCCAGACTTCACCTTCTCCTTCTCCTTCTTCTGCTTCTTCTGATTCACCCTCCAGACTTCACCTGCTCCTTCTCCTTCTTCTACTTCTTCTGATTCACCCTCCAGAAGTCACCTTCTCCTTCTCTTTCTTCTGCTTCTTCTGATTCTCCCTCCAGACTTCACCTTCTCCTTCTCCTTCTTCTGATTCTTCTGATTCACCCTCCAGACTTCACCTTCTCCTTCTCCTTCTTCTGCTTCTTCTGATTCACCCTCCTGACTTCACCTTCTCCTTCTCCTTCTTCTACTTCTTCTGATTCACCCTCCTGACTTCACCTTCTCCTTCTCCTTCTTCTACTTCTTCTGCTTCACCCTCCAGACTTCACCTTCTCCTTCTCCTTCTTCTACTTCTTCTGATTCACCCTCCAGACTTCACCTTCTCCTTCTCCTTCTTCTACTTCTTCTGATTCACCCTCCAGACTTCACCTTCTCCTTCTCCTTCTTCTACTTCTTCTGATTCATTCTCCAGACTTCACCTTCTCCTTCTCCTTCTTCTGCTTCTTCTGATTCACCCTCCAGACTTCACCTTCTCCTTCTCCTTATTCTGCTTCTTCTGATTCACCCTCCAGACTTCACCTTCTCCTTCTCCTTCTTCTGCTTCTTCTGATTCACCCTCCAGACTTCACCTTCTCCTTCTCCTTCTTCTGCTTCTTCTGATTCACCCTCCAGACTTCACCTTCTCCTTCTCCTTCTTCTACTTCTTCTGATTCACCCTCCAGACTTCATCTTCTCCTTCTCCTTCTTCTGCTTCTTCTGATTCACCCTCCAGACTTCACCTTCTCCTTCTCCTTCTTCTACTTCTTCTGATTCACCCTCCAGACTTCACCTTCTCCTTCTCCTTCTTCTGTTTCTTCTGATTCACCCTCCAGACTTCACCTTCTCCTTCTCCTTCTTCTGCTTCTTCTGCTTCACCCTCCAGACTTCACCTTCTCCTTCTCCTTCTTCTGCTTCTTCTGCTTCACCCTCCAGACTTCACCTTCTCCTTCTCCTTCTTCTGCTTCTTCTGCTTCACCCTCCTGACTTCACCTTCTCCTTCTCCTTCTTCTACTTCTTCTGATTCACCCTCCAGACTTCACCTTCTCCTTCTCCTTCTTCTGCTTCTTCTGCTTCACCCTCCAGACTTCACCTTCTCCTTCTCCTTCTTCTGCTTCTTCTGCATCGCCCTCCAGACTTCATCTTCTCCTTCTCCTTCTTCTGCTTCTTCTGATTCACCCTCCAGACTTCACCTTCTCCTTCTCCTTCTTCTACTACTTCTGATTCACCCTCCAGACTTCACCTTCTCCTTCTCCTTCTTCTACTTCGTCTGATTCACCCTCCAGACTTCACCTTCTCCTTCTCCTTCTTCTACTTCTTCTGATTCACCCTCCAGTCTTCACCTACTCCTTCTCCTTCTTCTGTTTCTTCTGCTTCACCCTCCAGACTTCCCCTTCTCCTTCTCTTTCTTCTGCTTCTTCTGATTCACCCTCCAGGCTTCATCTTCTCCTTCTCCTTCGTCTGATTCTTCTGATTCACCCTCCAGACTTCACCTTCTCCTTCTCCTTCTTCTGCTTCTTCTGATTCACCCTCCTGACTTCACCTTCTCCTTCTCCTTCTTCTACTTCTTCTGCTTCACCCTCCAGACTTCACCTTCTCCTTCTCCTTCTTCTACTTCTTCTGATTCACCCTCCAGACTTCACCTTCTCCTTCTCCTTCTTCTGCTTCTTCTGATTCACCCTCCAGACTTCACCTTCTCCTTCTCCTTATTCTGCTTCTTCTGATTCACCCTCCAGACTTCACCTTCTCCTTCTCCTTCTTCTGCTTCTTCTGATTCACCCTCCAGACTTCACCTTTTCCTTCTCCTTCTTCTGCTTCTTCTGATTCACCCTCCAGACTTCACCTTCTCCTTCTCCTTCTTCTGCTTCTTCTGATTCACCCTCCAGACTTCACCTTCTCCTTCTCCTTCTTCTACTTCTTCTGATTCACCCTCCAGACTTCACCTTCTCCTTCTCTTTCTTCTGCTTCTTCTGATTCTCCCTCCAGACTTCACCTTCTCCTTCTCCTTCTTCTGATTCTTCTGATTCACCCTCCAGACTTCACCTTCTCCTTCTCCTTCTTCTGCTTCTTCTGATTCACCCTCCTGACTTCACCTTCTCCTTCTCCTTCTTCTACTTCTTCTGATTCACCCTCCTGACTTCACCTTCTCCTTCTCCTTCTTCTACTTCTTCTGCTTCACCCTCCAGACTTCACCTTCTCCTTCTCCTTCTTCTACTTCTTCTGATTCACCCTCCAGACTTCACCTTCTCCTTCTCCTTCTTCTACTTCTTCTGATTCACCCTCCAGACTTCACCTTCTCCTTCTCCTTCTTCTACTTCTTCTGATTCATCCTCCAGACTTCACCTTCTCCTTCTCCTTCTTCTGCTTCTTCTGATTCACCCTCCAGACTTCACCTTCTCCTTCTCCTTATTCTGCTTCTTCTGATTCACCCTCCAGACTTCACCTTCTCCTTCTCCTTCTTCTGCTTCTTCTGATTCACCCTCCAGACTTCACCTTCTCCTTCTCCTTCTTCTGCTTCTTCTGATTCACCCTCCAGACTTCACCTTCTCCTTCTCCTTCTTCTACTTCTTCTGATTCACCCTCCAGACTTCATCTTCTCCTTCTCCTTCTTCTGCTTCTTCTGATTCACACTCCAGACTTCACCTTCTCCTTCTCCTTCTTCTACTTCTTCTGATTCACCCTCCAGACTTCACCTTCTCCTTCTCCTTCTTCTGTTTCTTCTGATTCACCCTCCAGACTTCACCTTCTCCTTCTCCTTCTTCTGCTTCTTCTGCTTCACCCTCCAGACTTCACCTTCTCCTTCTCCTTCTTCTGCTTCTTCTGCTTCACCCTCCAGACTTCACCTTCTCCTTCTCCTTCTTCTGCTTCTTCTGCTTCACCCTCCTGACTTCACCTTCTCCTTCTCCTTCTTCTACTTCTTCTGATTCACCCTCCAGACTTCACCTTCTCCTTCTCCTTCTTCTGCTTCTTCTGCTTCACCCTCCAGACTTCACCTTCTCCTTCTCCTTCTTCTGCTTCTTCTGCATCGCCCTCCAGACTTCACCTTCTCCTTCTCCTTCTTCTGCTTCTTCTGCTTCACCCTCCAGACTTCACCTTCTCCTTCTCCTTCTTCTGCTCCTTCTGCTTCACTCTCCTGACTTCACCTTCTCCCTCTCCTTCTTCTACTTCTTCTGATGCACCCTCCAGACTTCAACTTCTCCTTCTCCTTCTTCTGCTTCTTCTGCTTCACCCTCCAGACTTCACATTCTCCTTCTCCTTCTTCGGCTTCTTCTGCTGCGCCCTCCAGACTTCACCTTCTCCTTCTCCTTCTTCTGCTTCTTCTGCTTCACCGTCCTGACTTCACCTTCTCCTTCTCCTTCTTCTACTTCTTCTGCTTCACCCCCCTCACTTCACCTGCTCCTTCTCCTTCTTCTGCTTCTTCTGATTCACCCTCCTAACTTCACCTTCTCCTTCTCCTTCTTCTGCTTCTTCTGATTCACCCTCCTGACTTCACCTTCTCCTTCTCCTTCTTTTGCTTCTTCTGATTCACCCTCCAGACTTCACCTTCTCCTTCTCCTTCTTCTGCTTCTTCTGATTCACCCTCCAGACTTCACCTTCTCCTTCTCCTTCTTCTGCTTCTTCTGATTCACCCTCCAGACCTCACCTTCTCCTTCTCCTTCTTCTACTTCTTCTGATTCACCCTCCAGACTTCATCTTCTCCTTCTCCTTCTTCTGCTTCTTCTGATTCACCCTCCAGACTTCACCTTCTCCTTCTCCTTCTTCTGCTTCTTCTGATTCACCCTCCAGACTTCACCTTCTCCTTCTCCTTCTTCTACTTCTTCTGATTCACCCTCCAGACTTCACCTTCTCCTTCTCCTTCTTCTACTTCTTCTGATTCACCCTTCAGTCTTCACCTTCTCCTTCTCCTTCTTCTGTTTCTTCTGCTTCACCCTCCAGACTTCACCTTCTCCTTCTCTTTCTTCTGCTTCTTCTGATTCACCCTCCAGACTTCACCTTCTCCTTCTCCTTCTTCTGATTCTTCTGTTTCACCCTCCAGACTTCACCTTCTCCTTCTCCATCTTCTGCTTCTTCTGCTTCACCCTCCTGACTTCACCTTCTCCTTCTCCTTCTTCTACTTCTTCTGATTCACCCTCCAGACTTCACCTTCTCCTTCTCCTTCTTCAGCTTCTTCTGCTTCACCCTCCAGACTTCACCTTCTCCTTCTCCTTCTTCTGCTTCTTCTGCTTCGCCCTCCAGACTTCACCTTCTCCTTCTCCTTCTTCTGCTTCTTCTGCTTCACCCTCCAGACTTCACCTTCTCCTTCTCCTTCTTCTGCTTCTTCTGCTTCACTCTCCTGACTTCACCTTCTCCTTCTCCTTCTTCTACTTCTTCTGATTCACCCTCCAGACTTCACCTTCTCCTTCTCCTTCTTCTGCTTCTTCTGCTTCACCATCCAGACTTCACCTTCTCCTTCTCCTTCTTCTGCTTCTTCTGCTGCGCCCTCCAGACTTCACCTTCTCCTTCTCCTTCTTCTGCCTCTTCTGCTTCACCGTCCTGACTTCACCTTCTCCTTCTCCCTCTTCTACTTCTTCTGCTTCACCCCCCTGACTTCACCTGCTCCTTCTCCTTCTTCTGCTTCTTCTGATTCACCCTCCTAACTTCACCTTCTCCTTCTCCTTTTTCTGCTTCTTCTGATTCACCCTCCTGACTTCACCTTCTCCTTCTCCTTCTTTTGCTTCTTCTGATTCACCCTCCAGACTTCACCTTCTCCTTCTCCTTATTCTGCTTCTTCTGATTCACCCTCCAGACTTCACCTTCTCCTTCTCCTTATTCTGCTTCTTCTGATTCACCCTCCAGACTTCACCTTCTCCTTCTCCTTCTTCTGCTTCTTCTGATTCACCCTCCAGACTTCACCTTTTCCTTCTCCTTCTTCTGCTTCTTCTGATTCACCCTCCAGACTTCACCTTCTCCTTCTCCTTCTTCTGCTTCTTCTGATTCACCCTCCAGACTTCACCTTCTCCTTCTCCTTCTTCTACTTCTTCTGATTCACCCTCCAGACTTCACCTTCTCCTTCTCTTTCTTCTGCTTCTTCTGATTCTCCCTCCAGACTTCACCTTCTCCTTCTCCTTCTTCTGATTCTTCTGATTCACCCTCCAGACTTCACCTTCTCCTTCTCCTTCTTCTGCTTCTTCTGATTCACCCTCCTGACTTCACCTTCTCCTTCTCCTTCTTCTACTTCTTCTGATTCACCCTCCTGACTTCACCTTCTCCTTCTCCTTCTTCTACTTCTTCTGCTTCACCCTCCAGACTTCACCTTCTCCTTCTCCTTCTTCTACTTCTTCTGATTCACCCTCCAGACTTCACCTTCTCCTTCTCCTTCTTCTACTTCTTCTGATTCACCCTCCAGACTTCACCTTCTCCTTCTCCTTCTTCTACTTCTTCTGATTCATCCTCCAGACTTCACCTTCTCCTTCTCCTTCTTCTGCTTCTTCTGATTCACCCTCCAGACTTCACCTTCTCCTTCTCCTTATTCTGCTTCTTCTGATTCACCCTCCAGACTTCACCTTCTCCTTCTCCTTCTTCTGCTTCTTCTGATTCACCCTCCAGACTTCACCTTCTCCTTCTCCTTCTTCTGCTTCTTCTGATTCACCCTCCAGACTTCACCTTCTCCTTCTCCTTCTTCTACTTCTTCTGATTCACCCTCCAGACTTCATCTTCTCCTTCTCCTTCTTCTGCTTCTTCTGATTCACACTCCAGACTTCACCTTCTCCTTCTCCTTCTTCTACTTCTTCTGATTCACCCTCCAGACTTCACCTTCTCCTTCTCCTTCTTCTGTTTCTTCTGATTCACCCTCCAGACTTCACCTTCTCCTTCTCCTTCTTCTGCTTCTTCTGCTTCACCCTCCAGACTTCACCTTCTCCTTCTCCTTCTTCTGCTTCTTCTGCTTCACCCTCCAGACTTCACCTTCTCCTTCTCCTTCTTCTGCTTCTTCTGCTTCACCCTCCTGACTTCACCTTCTCCTTCTCCTTCTTCTACTTCTTCTGATTCACCCTCCAGACTTCACCTTCTCCTTCTCCTTCTTCTGCTTCTTCTGCTTCACCCTCCAGACTTCACCTTCTCCTTCTCCTTCTTCTGCTTCTTCTGCATCGCCCTCCAGACTTCACCTTCTCCTTCTCCTTCTTCTGCTTCTTCTGCTTCACCCTCCAGACTTCACCTTCTCCTTCTCCTTCTTCTGCTTCTTCTGCTTCACTCTCCTGACTTCACCTTCTCCCTCTCCTTCTTCTACTTCTTCTGATGCACCCTCCAGACTTCAACTTCTCCTTCTCCTTCTTCTGCTTCTTCTGCTTCACCCTCCAGACTTCACATTCTCCTTCTCCTTCTTCGGCTTCTTCTGCTGCGCCCTCCAGACTTCACCTTCTCCTTCTCCTTCTTCTGCTTCTTCTGCTTCACCGTCCTGACTTCACCTTCTCCTTCTCCTTCTTCTACTTCTTCTGCTTCACCCCCCTCACTTCACCTGCTCCTTCTCCTTCTTCTGCTTCTTCTGATTCACCCTCCTAACTTCACCTTCTCCTTCTCCTTCTTCTGCTTCTTCTGATTCACCCTCCTGACTTCACCTTCTCCTTCTCCTTCTTTTGCTTCTTCTGATTCACCCTCCAGACTTCACCTTCTCCTTCTCCTTCTTCTGCTTCTTCTGATTCACCCTCCAGACTTCACCTTCTCCTTCTCCTTCTTCTGCTTCTTCTGATTCACCCTCCAGACCTCACCTTCTCCTTCTCCTTCTTCTACTTCTTCTGATTCACCCTCCAGACTTCATCTTCTCCTTCTCCTTCTTCTGCTTCTTCTGATTCACCCTCCAGACTTCACCTTCTCCTTCTCCTTCTTCTGCTTCTTCTGATTCACCCTCCAGACTTCACCTTCTCCTTCTCCTTCTTCTACTTCTTCTGATTCACCCTCCAGACTTCACCTTCTCCTTCTCCTTCTTCTACTTCTTCTGATTCACCCTTCAGTCTTCACCTTCTCCTTCTCCTTCTTCTGTTTCTTCTGCTTCACCCTCCAGACTTCACCTTCTCCTTCTCTTTCTTCTGCTTCTTCTGATTCACCCTCCAGACTTCACCTTCTCCTTCTCCTTCTTCTGATTCTTCTGTTTCACCCTCCAGACTTCACCTTCTCCTTCTCCATCTTCTGCTTCTTCTGCTTCACCCTCCTGACTTCACCTTCTCCTTCTCCTTCTTCTACTTCTTCTGATTCACCCTCCAGACTTCACCTTCTCCTTCTCCTTCTTCAGCTTCTTCTGCTTCACCCTCCAGACTTCACCTTCTCCTTCTCCTTCTTCTGCTTCTTCTGCTTCGCCCTCCAGACTTCACCTTCTCCTTCTCCTTCTTCTGCTTCTTCTGCTTCACCCTCCAGACTTCACCTTCTCCTTCTCCTTCTTCTGCTTCTTCTGCTTCACTCTCCTGACTTCACCTTCTCCTTCTCCTTCTTCTACTTCTTCTGATTCACCCTCCAGACTTCACCTTCTCCTTCTCCTTCTTCTGCTTCTTCTGCTTCACCATCCAGACTTCACCTTCTCCTTCTCCTTCTTCTGCTTCTTCTGCTGCGCCCTCCAGACTTCACCTTCTCCTTCTCCTTCTTCTGCCTCTTCTGCTTCACCGTCCTGACTTCACCTTCTCCTTCTCCCTCTTCTACTTCTTCTGCTTCACCCCCCTGACTTCACCTGCTCCTTCTCCTTCTTCTGCTTCTTCTGATTCACCCTCCTAACTTCACCTTCTCCTTCTCCTTTTTCTGCTTCTTCTGATTCACCCTCCTGACTTCACCTTCTCCTTCTCCTTCTTTTGCTTCTTCTGATTCACCCTCCAGACATCACCTTCTCCTTCTCCTTCTTCTGCTTCTTCTGATTCACCCTCCAGACTTCACCTTCTCCTTCTCCTTCTTCTGCTTCTTCTGATTCACCCTCCAGACCTCACCTTCTCCTTCTCCTTCTTCTACTTCTTCTGATTCACCCTCCAGACTTCATCTTCTCCTTCTCCTTCTTCTGCTTCTTCTGATTCACCCTCCTGACTTCACCTTCTCCTTCTCCTTCTTTTGCTTCTTCTGATTCACCCTCCAGACATCACCTTCTCCTTCTCCTTCTTCTGCTTCTTCTGATTCACCCTCCAGACTTCACCTTCTCCTTCTCCTTCTTCTGCTTCTTCTGATTCACCCTCCAGACCTCACCTTCTCCTTCTCCTTCTTCTACTTCTTCTGATTCACCCTCCAGACTTCATCTTCTCCTTCTCCTTCTTCTGCTTCTTCTGATTCACCCTCCAGACTTCACCTTCTCCTTCTCCTTCTTCTGCTTCTTCTGATTCACCCTCCAGACTTCACCTTCTCCTTCTCCTTCTTCTACTTCTTCTGATTCACCCTCCAGACCTCACCTTCTCCTTCTCCTTCTTCTACTTCTTCTGATTCACCCTTATGTCTTCACCTTCTCCTTCTCCTTCTTCTGTTTCTTCTGCTTCACCCTCCAGACTTCACCTTCTCCTTCTCTTTCTTCTGCTTCTTCTGATTCACCCTCCAGACTTCACCTTCTCCTTCTCCTTCTTCTGATTCTTCTGATTCACCCTCCAGACTTCACCTTCTCCTTCTCCTTCTTCTGCTTCTTCTGAATCACCCTCCTGACTTCACCTTCTCCTTCTCCTTCTTCTGCTTCTTCTGATTCACCCTCCAGACGTCACCTTCTCCTTCTCCTTATTCTGCTTCTTTTGATTCACCCTCCAGACTTCACCTTCTCCTTCTCCTTCTTTTGCTTCTTCTGATTCACCCTCCAGACTTCACCTTCTCCTTCTCCTTCTTCTGCTTCTTCTGATTCACCCTCCAGACTTCACCTTCTCCTTCTCCTTCTTCTACTTCTTCTGATTCACCCTCCAGACTTCATCGTCTCCTTCTCCTTCTTCTGCTTCTTCTGATTCACCCTCCAGACTTCACCTTCTGCTTCTCCTTCTTCTGCTTCTTCTGATTCACCCTCCAGACTTCACCTTCTCCTTCTCCTTCTTCTACTTCTTCTGATTCACCCTCCAGACTTCACCTTCTCCTTCTCCTTATTCTGCTTCTTCTGATTCACCCTCCAGACTTCACATTCTCCTTCTCCTTCTTCTGCTTCTTCTGATTCACCCTCCAGACTTCACCTTCTCCTTCTCCTTCTGCTGCTTCTTCTGATTCACCCTCCAGACTTCACCTTCTCCTTCTGCTTCTTCTACTTCTTCTGATTCACCCTCCAGACTTCACCTTCCCCTTCTCCTTCTTCTGCTTCTTCTGCTTCGCCCTCCAGACTTCACCTTCTCCTTCTCCTTCTTCTGCTTCTTCTGATTCACCCTCCAGACTTCACCTTCTCCTTCTCCTTCTTTTGCTTCTTCTGATTCACCCTCCAGACTTCACCTTCTCCTTCTCCTTCTTCTGCTTCTTCTGATTCACCCTCCAGACTTCACTTTCTCCTTCTCCTTCTTCTACTTCTTCTGATTCACCCTCCAGACTTCATCGTCTCCTTCTCCTTCTTCTGCTTCTTCTGATTCACCCTCCAGACTTCACCTTCTCCTTCTCCTTCTTCTGCTTCTTCTGATTCACCCTCCAGACTTCACCTTCTCCTTCTCCTTCTTCTACTTCTTCTGATTCACCCTCCAGACTTCACCTTCTCCTTCTCCTTCTTCTACTTCTTCTGATTCACCCTCCAGACTTCACCTTCTCCTTCTCCTTCTTCTGCTTCTTCTGCTTCACCCTCCAGACTTCACCTTCTCCTTCTCCTTCTTCTGCTTCTTCTGCATCGCCCTCCAGACTTCACCTTCTCCTTCTCCTTCTTCTGCTTCTTCTGCTTCACCCTCCAGACTTCAGCTTCTCCTTCTCCTTCTTCTGCTTCTTCTGCTTCACTCTCCTGACTTCACCTTCTCCCTCTCCTTCTTCTACTTCTTCTGATTCACCCTCCAGACTTCAACTTCTCCTTCTCCTTCTTCTGCTTCTTCTGCTTCACCCTCCAGACTTCACCTTCTCCTTCTCCTTCTTCGGCTTCTTCTGCTGCGCCCTCCAGACTTCACCTTCTCCTTCTCCTTCTTCTGCTTCTTCTGCTTCACAGTCCTGACTTCACCTTCTCCTTCTCCTTCTTCTACTTCTTCTGCTTCACCCTCCAGACTTCACCTTCTCCTTCTCCTTCTTCTGCTTCTTCTGATTCACCCTCCAGACCTCACCTTCTCCTTCTCCTTCTTCTACTTCTTCTGATTCACCCTCCAGACTTCATCTTCTCCTTCTCCTTCTTCTGCTTCTTCTGATTCACCCTCCAGACTTCACCTTCTCCTCCTCCTTCTTCTGCTTCTTCTGATTCACCCTCCAGACTTCACCTTCTCCTTCTCCTTCTTCTACTTCTTCTGATTCACCCTCCAGACTTCACCTTCTCCTTCTCCTTCTTCTACTTCTTCTGATTCACCCTTCAGTCTTCACCTTCTCCTTCTCCTTCTTCTGATTCTTCTGTTTCACCCTCCAGACTTCACCTTCTCCTTCTCCATCTTCTGCTTCTTCTGCTTCACCCTCCTGACTTCACCTTCTCCTTCTCCTTCTTCTACTTCTTCTGATTCACCCTCCAGACTTCACCTTCTCCTTCTCCTTCTTCAGCTTCTTCTGCTTCACCCTCCAGACTTCACCTTCTCCTTCTCCTTTTTCTGCTTCTTCTGATTCACCCTCCTGACTTCACCTTCTCCTTCTCCTTCTTTTGCTTCTTCTGATTCACCCTCCAGACATCACCTTCTCCTTCTCCTTCTTCTGCTTCTTCTGATTCACCCTCCAGACTTCACCTTCTCCTTCTCCTTCTTCTGCTTCTTCTGATTCACCCTCCAGACCTCACCTTCTCCTTCTCCTTCTTCTACTTCTTCTGATTCACCCTCCAGACTTCATCTTCTCCTTCTCCTTCTTCTGCTTCTTCTGATTCACCCTCCTGACTTCACCTTCTCCTTCTCCTTCTTTTGCTTCTTCTGATTCACCCTCCAGACATCACCTTCTCCTTCTCCTTCTTCTGCTTCTTCTGATTCACCCTCCAGACTTCACCTTCTCCTTCTCCTTCTTCTGCTTCTTCTGATTCACCCTCCAGACCTCACCTTCTCCTTCTCCTTCTTCTACTTCTTCTGATTCACCCTCCAGACTTCATCTTCTCCTTCTCCTTCTTCTGCTTCTTCTGATTCACCCTCCAGACTTCACCTTCTCCTTCTCCTTCTTCTGCTTCTTCTGATTCACCCTCCAGACTTCACCTTCTCCTTCTCCTTCTTCTACTTCTTCTGATTCACCCTCCAGACCTCACCTTCTCCTTCTCCTTCTTCTACTTCTTCTGATTCACCCTTATGTCTTCACCTTCTCCTTCTCCTTCTTCTGTTTCTTCTGCTTCACCCTCCAGACTTCACCTTCTCCTTCTCTTTCTTCTGCTTCTTCTGATTCACCCTCCAGACTTCACCTTCTCCTTCTCCTTCTTCTGATTCTTCTGATTCACCCTCCAGACTTCACCTTCTCCTTCTCCTTCTTCTGCTTCTTCTGAATCACCCTCCTGACTTCACCTTCTCCTTCTCCTTCTTCTGCTTCTTCTGATTCACCCTCCAGACGTCACCTTCTCCTTCTCCTTATTCTGCTTCATTTGATTCACCCTCCAGACTTCACCTTCTCCTTCTCCTTCTTTTGCTTCTTCTGATTCACCCTCCAGACTTCACCTTCTCCTTCTCCTTCTTCTGCTTCTTCTGATTCACCCTCCAGACTTCACCTTCTCCTTCTCCTTCTTCTACTTCTTCTGATTCACCCTCCAGACTTCATCGTCTCCTTCTCCTTCTTCTGCTTCTTCTGATTCACCCTCCAGACTTCACCTTCTCCTTCTCCTTCTTCTGCTTCTTCTGATTCACCCTCCAGACTTCACCTTCTCCTTCTCCTTCTTCTACTTCTTCTGATTCACCCTCCAGACTTCACCTTCTCCTTCTCCTTATTCTGCTTCTTCTGATTCACCCTCCAGACTTCACATTCTCCTTCTCCTTCTTCTGCTTCTTCTGATTCACCCTCCAGACTTCACCTTCTCCTTCTCCTTCTGCTGCTTCTTCTGATTCACCCTCCAGACTTCACCTTCTCCTTCTGCTTCTTCTACTTCTTCTGATTCACCCTCCAGACTTCACCTTCCCCTTCTCCTTCTTCTGCTTCTTCTGCTTCGCCCTCCAGACTTCACCTTCTCCTTCTCCTTCTTCTGCTTCTTCTGATTCACCCTCCAGACTTCACCTTCTCCTTCTCCTTCTTTTGCTTCTTCTGATTCACCCTCCAGACTTCACCTTCTCCTTCTCCTTCTTCTGCTTCTTCTGATTCACCCTCCAGACTTCACTTTCTCCTTCTCCTTCTTCTACTTCTTCTGATTCACCCTCCAGACTTCATCGTCTCCTTCTCCTTCTTCTGCTTCTTCTGATTCACCCTCCAGACTTCACCTTCTCCTTCTCCTTCTTCTGCTTCTTCTGATTCACCCTCCAGACTTCACCTTCTCCTTCTCCTTCTTCTACTTCTTCTGATTCACCCTCCAGACTTCACCTTCTCCTTCTCCTTCTTCTACTTCTTCTGATTCACCCTCCAGACTTCACCTTCTCCTTCTCCTTCTTCTGCTTCTTCTGCTTCACCCTCCAGACTTCACCTTCTCCTTCTCCTTCTTCTGCTTCTTCTGCATCGCCCTCCAGACTTCACCTTCTCCTTCTCCTTCTTCTGCTTCTTCTGCTTCACCCTCCAGACTTCACCTTCTCCTTCTCCTTCTTCTGCTTCTTCTGCTTCACTCTCCTGACTTCACCTTCTCCCTCTCCTTCTTCTACTTCTTCTGATTCACCCTCCAGACTTCAACTTCTCCTTCTCCTTCTTCTGCTTCTTCTGCTTCACCCTCCAGACTTCACCTTCTCCTTCTCCTTCTTCGGCTTCTTCTGCTGCGCCCTCCAGACTTCACCTTCTCCTTCTCCTTCTTCTGCTTCTTCTGCTTCACAGTCCTGACTTCACCTTCTCCTTCTCCTTCTTCTACTTCTTCTGCTTCACCCCCCTCACTTCACCTGCTCCTTCTCCTTCTTCTGCTTCTTCTGATTCACCCTCCTAACTTCACCTTCTCCTTCTCCTTCTTCTGCTTCTTCTGATTCACCCTCCTGACTTCACCTTCTCCTTCTCCTTCTTTTGCTTCTTCTGATTCACCCTCCAGACTTCACCTTCTCCTTCTCCTTCTTCTGCTTCTTCTGATTCACCCTCCAGACTTCACCTTCTCCTTCTCCTTCTTCTGCTTCTTCTGATTCACCCTCCAGACCTCACCTTCTCCTTCTCCTTCTTCTACTTCTTCTGATTCACCCTCCAGACTTCATCTTCTCCTTCTCCTTCTTCTGCTTCTTCTGATTCACCCTCCAGACTTCACCTTCTCCTTCTCCTTCTTCTGCTTCTTCTGATTCACCCTCCAGACTTCACCTTCTCCTTCTCCTTCTTCTACTTCTTCTGATTCACCCTCCAGACTTCACCTTCTCCTTCTCCTTCTTCTACTTCTTCTGATTCACCCTTCAGTCTTCACCTTCTCCTTCTCCTTCTTCTGTTTCTTCTGCTTCACCCTCCAGACTTCACCTTCTCCTTCTCCTTCTTCTGCTTCTTCTGATTCACCCTCCAGACTTCACTTTCTCCTTCTCCTTCTTCTACTTCTTCTGATTCACCCTCCAGACTTCATCGTCTCCTTCTCCTTCTTCTGCTTCTTCTGATTCACCCTCCAGACTTCACCTTCTCCTTCTCCTTCTTCTGCTTCTTCTGATTCACCCTCCAGACTTCACCTTCTCCTTCTCCTTCTTCTACTTCTTCTGATTCACCCTCCAGACTTCACCTTCTCCTTCTCCTTCTTCTACTTCTTCTGATTCACCCTCCAGACTTCACCTTCTCCTTCTCCTTCTTCTGCTTCTTCTGCTTCACCCTCCAGACTTCACCTTCTCCTTCTCCTTCTTCTGCTTCTTCTGCATCGCCCTCCAGACTTCACCTTCTCCTTCTCCTTCTTCTGCTTCTTCTGCTTCACCCTCCAGACTTTACCTTCTCCTTCTCCTTCTTCTGCTTCTTCTGCTTCACTCTCCTGACTTCACCTTCTCCCTCTCCTTCTTCTACTTCTTCTGATTCACCCTCCAGACTTCAACTTCTCCTTCTCCTTCTTCTGCTTCTTCTGCTTCACCCTCCAGACTTCACCTTCTCCTTCTCCTTCTTCGGCTTCTTCTGCTGCGCCCTCCAGACTTCACCTTCTCCTTCTCCTTCTTCTGCTTCTTCTGCTTCACAGTCCTGACTTCACCTTCTCCTTCTCCTTCTTCTACTTCTTCTGCTTCACCCCCCTCACTTCACCTGCTCCTTCTCCTTCTTCTGCTTCTTCTGATTCACCCTCCTAACTTCACCTTCTCCTTCTCCTTCTTCTGCTTCTTCTGATTCACCCTCCTGACTTCACCTTCTCCTTCTCCTTCTTTTGCTTCTTCTGATTCACCCTCCAGACTTCACCTTCTCCTTCTCCTTCTTCTGCTTCTTCTGATTCACCCTCCAGACTTCACCTTCTCCTTCTCCTTCTTCTGCTTCTTCTGATTCACCCTCCAGACCTCACCTTCTCCTTCTCCTTCTTCTACTTCTTCTGATTCACCCTCCAGACTTCATCTTCTCCTTCTCCTTCTTCTGCTTCTTCTGATTCACCCTCCAGACTTCACCTTCTCCTTCTCCTTCTTCTGCTTCTTCTGATTCACCCTCCAGACTTCACCTTCTCCTTCTCCTTCTTCTACTTCTTCTGATTCACCCTCCAGACTTCACCTTCTCCTTCTCCTTCTTCTACTTCTTCTGATTCACCCTTCAGTCTTCACCTTCTCCTTCTCCTTCTTCTGTTTCTTCTGCTTCACCCTCCAGACTTCACCTTCTCCTTCTCTTTCTTCTGCTTCTTCTGATTCACCCTCCAGACTTCACCTTCTCCTTCTCCTTCTTCTGATTCTTCTATTTCACCCTCCAGAATTCACCTTCTCCTTCTCCATCTTCTGCTTCTTCTGCTTCACCCTCCTGACTTCACCTTCTCCTTCTCCTTCTTCTACTTCTTCTGATTCACCCTCCAGACTTCACCTTCTCCTTCTCCTTCTTCAGCTTCTTCTGCTTCACCCTCCAGACTTCACCTTCTCCTTCTCCTTCTTCTGCTTCTTCTGCTTCGCCCTCCAGACTTCACCTTCTCCTTCTCCTTCTTCTGCTTCTTCTGCTTCACACTCCAGACTTCACCTTCTCCTTCTCCTTCTTCTGCTTCTTCTGCTTCACTCTCCTGACTTCACCTTCTCCTTCTCCTTCTTCCACTTCTTCTGATTCACCCTCCAGACTTCACCTTCTCCTTCTCCTTCTTCTGCTTCTTCTGCTTCACCCTCCAGACTTCACCTTCTCCTTCTCCTTCTTCTGCTTCTTCTGCTGCGCCCTCCAGACTTCACCTTCTCCTTCTCCTTCTTCTGCCTCTTCTGCTTCACCGTCCTGACTTCACCTTCTCCTTCTCCTTCTTCTACTTCTTCTGCTTCACCCCCCTGACTTCACCTGCTCCTTCTCCTTCTTCTGCTTCTTCTGATTCACCCTCCTAACTTCACCTTCTCCTTCTCCTTCTTCTGCTTCTTCTGATTCACCCTCCTGACTTCACCTTCTCCTTCTCCTTCTTTTGCTTCTTCTGATTCACCCTCCAGACATCACCTTCTCCTTCTCCTTCTTCTGCTTCTTCTGATTCACCCTCCAGACTTCACCTTCTCCTTCTCCTTCTTCTGCTTCTTCTGATTCACCCTCCAGACCTCACCTTCTCCTTCTCCTTCTTCTACTTCTTCTGATTCACCCTCCAGACTTCATCTTCTCCTTCTCCTTCTTCTGCTTCTTCTGAGTCACCCTCCTGACTTCACCTTCTCCTTCTCCTTCTTTTGCTTCTTCTGATTCATCCTCCAGACATCACCTTCTCCTTCTCCTTCTACTGCTTCTTCTGATTCACCCTCCAGACTTCACCTTCTCCTTCTCCTTCTTCTGCTTCTTCTGATTCACCCTCCAGACCTCACCTTCTCCTTCTCCTTCTTCTACTTCTTCTGATTCACCCTCCAGACTTCATCTTCTCCTTCTCCTTCTTCTGCTTCTTCTGATTCACCCTCCAGACTTCACCTTCTCCTTCTCCTTCTTCTGCTTCTTCTGATTCACCCTCCAGACTTCACCTTCTCCTTCTCCTTCTTCTACTTCTTCTGATTCACCCTCCAGACCTCACCTTCTCCTTCTCCTTCTTCTACTTCTTCTGATTCACCCTTCAGTCTTCACCTTCTCCTTCTCCTTCTTCTGTTTCTTCTGCTTCACCCTCCAGACTTCACCTTCTCCTTCTCTTTCTTCTGCTTCTTCTGATTCACCCTCCAGACTTCACCTTCTCCTTCTCCTTCTTCTGATTCTTCTGATTCACCCTCCAGACTTCACCTTCTCCTTCTCCTTCTTCTGCTTCTTCTGAATCACCCTCCTTACTTCACCTTCTCCTTCTCCTTCTTCTGCTTCTTCTGATTCACCCTCCAGACTTCACCTTCTCCTTCTCCTTATTCTGCTTCGTCTGATTCACCCTCCAGACTTCACCTTCTCCTTCTCCTTCTTTTGCTTCTTCTGATTCACCATCCAGACTTCACCTTCTCCTTCTCCTTCTTCTGCTTCTTCTGATTCACCCTCCAGACTTCACCTTCTCCTTCTCCTTCTTCTACTTCTTCTGATTCACCCTCCAGACTTCATCGTCTCCTTCTCCTTCTTCTGCTTCTTCTGATTCACCCTGCAGACTTCACCTTCTCCTTCTCCTTCTTCTGCTTCTTCTGATTCACCCTCCAGACTTCACCTTCTCCTTCTCCTTCTTCTACTTCTTCTGATTCACCCTCCAGACTTCACCTTCTCCTTCTCCTTATTCTGTTTCTTCTGATTCACCCTCCAGACTTCACCTTCTCCTTCTCCTTCTTCTGCTTCTTCTGATTCACCCTCCAGACTTCACCTTCTCCTTCTCCTTCTGCTGCTTCTTCTGATTCACCCTCCAGACTTTACCTTCTCCTTCTGCTTCTTCTACTTCTATTGATTCACCCTCCAGACTTCACCTTCCCCTTCTCCTTCTTCTGCTTCTTCTGCTTCGCCCTCCAGACTTCACCTTCTCCTTCTCCTTCTTCTGCTTCTTCTGATTCACCCTCCAGACTTCACCTTCTCCTTCTCCTTCTTTTGCTTCTTCTGATTCACCCTCCAGACTTCATCTTCTCCTTCTCCTTCTTCTGCTTCTTCTGATTCACCCTCCAGACTTCACTTTCTCCTTCTCCTTCTTCTACTTCTTCTGATTCACCCTCCAGACTTCATCGTCTCCTTCTCCTTCTTCTGCTTCTTCTGATTCACCCTCCCGACTTCACCTTCTCCTTCTCCTTCTTCTGCTTCTTCTGATTCACCCTCCAGACTTCACCTTCTCCTTCTCCTTCTTCTACTTCTTCTGATTCACCCTCCAGACTTCACCTTCTCCTTCTCCTTCTTCTACTTCTTCTGATTCACCCTCCAGACTTCACCTTCTCCTTCTCCTTCTTCTGCTTCTTCTGATTCACCCTCCAGACTTCACCTTCTCCTTCTCCTTATTCTGCTTCTTCTGATTCACCCTCCAGACTTCACCTTCTCCTTCTCCTTCTTCTGCTTCTTCTGATTCACCCTCCAGACTTCACCTTCTCCTTCTCCTTCTGCTGCTTCTTCTGATTCACCCTCCAGACTTCACCTTCTCCTTCTGCTTCTTCTACTTCTTCTGATTCACCCTCCAGACTTCACCTTCCCCTTCTCCTTCTTCTGCTTCTTCTGCTTCGCCCTCCAGACTTCACCTTCTCCTTCTCCTTCTTCTGCTTCTTCTGCTTCACCCTCCAGACTTCACCTTCTCCTTCTCCTTCTTCTGCTTCTCCTGCTTCACTCTCCTGACTTCACCTTCTCCTTCTCCTTCTTCTACTTCTTCTGATTCACCCTCCAGACTTCACCTTCTCCTTCTCCTTCTTCTGCTTCTTCTGCTTCACCCTCCAGACTTCACCTTCTCCTTATCCTTCTTCTGCTTCGTCTGCTGCGCCCTCCAGACTTCACCTTCTTCTTCTCCTTCTTCTGCTTCTTCTGCTTCACCCTCCTGACTTCACCTTCTCCTTCTCCTTCTTCTACTTCTTCTGCTTCACCCCCCTGACTTCACCTGCTCCTTCTCCTTATTCTGCTTCTTCTGGTTCACCCTCCTAACTTTACCTTCTGCTTCTCCTTCTTCTGCATCTTCTGATTCACCCCCCTGACTTCACCTTCTCCTTCTCCTTCTTCTGCTTCTTCTAATTCACCCTCCAGACTTCACCTTCTCCTTCTCCTTCTTCTGCTTCTTCTGATTCACCCTCCAGACTTCACCTTCTCCTTCTCCTTCTTCTGCTTCTTCTGATTCACCCTCCTAACTTCACCTTCTCCTTCTCCTTCTTCTGCTTCTTCTGATTCACCCTCCTGACTTCACCTTCTCCTTCTCCTTCTTCTGCTTCTTCTGATTCACCCTCCAGACTTCACCTTCTCCTTCTCCTTCTTCTGCTTCTTCTGATTCACCCTCCAGACTTCACCTTCTCCTTCTCCTTCTTCTGCTTCTTCTGATTCACCCTCCAGACCTCACCTTCTCCTTCTACTTCTTCTACTACTTCTGATTCACCCTCCAGACTTCATCTTCTCCTTCTCCTTCTTCTGCTTCTTCTGATTCACCCTCCAGACTTCACCTTCTCCTTCTCCTTCTTCTGCTTCTTCTGATTCAACCTCCAGACTTCACCTTCTCCTTCTCCTTCTTCTACTTCTTCTGATTCAACCTCCAGACCTCACCTTCTCCTTCTCCTTCTTCTACTTCTTCTGATTCACCCTCCAGTCTTCACCTTCTCCTTCTCCTTCTTCTGTTTCTTCTGCTTCACCCTCCAGAATTCACCTTCTCCTTCTCTTTCTTCTGCTTCTTCTGATTCACCCTCCAGACTTCACCTTCTCCTTCTCCTTCTTCTGATTCTTCTGATTCACCCTCCAGACTTCACCTTCTCCTTCTTCTTCTTCTGCTTCTTCTGATTCACCCTCCTGACTTCACCTTCTACTTCTCCTTCTTCTACTTCTTCTGATTCACCCTCCTGACTTCACCTTCTCCTTCTCCTTCTTCTACTTCTTCTGCTTCACCCTCCAGACTTCACCTTCTCCTTCTCCTTCTTCTACTGCTTCTGATTCACCCTCCAGACTTCACCTTCTCCTTCTCCTTCTTCTACTTCTTCTGATTCACCCTCCAGACTTCACCTTCTCCTTCTCCTTCTTCTACTTCTTCTGATTCACCCTCCAGACTTCACCTTCTCCTTCTCCTTCTTCTGCTTCTTCATATTCACCCTCCAGACTTCACCTTCTCCTTCTCCTTATTCTGCTTCTTCTGATTCACCTCCAGACTTCACCTTCTCCTTCTCCTTCTTCTGCTTCTTCTGATTCACCCTCCAGACTTCACCTTCTCCTTCTCCTTCTTCTGCTTCTTCTGATTCATCCTCCAGACTTCACCTTCTCCTTCTCCTTCGTCAACTTCTTCTGATTCACCCTCCAGACTACACCTTCTCCTTCTCCTTCTTCTACTTCTTCTGATTCACCCTCCAGACTTCACCTTCTCCTTCTCGTTCTTCTGCTTCTTCTGATTCACCCTCCAGACTTCACCTTCTCCTTCTCCGTCTTCTACTTCTTCTGATTCACCCTCCAGACTTCACCTTCTCCTTCTACTTCTTCTACTTCTTCTGATTCACCCTCCAGACTTCACCTTCTCCTTCTCCTTCTTCTACTTCTTCTGCTTCTCCCTCCAGACGTCACCTTCTCCTTCTCCTTCTTCTGCTTCTTCTGATTCACCCTCCAGACTTCACCTTCTCCTTCTCCTTCTTCTACTTCTTCTGATTCACCCTCCAGACTTCACCTTCTCCTTCTCCTTCTTCTACGTCTTCTGATTCACCCTCCAGACTTCACCTTCTCCTTCTCCTTCTTCTACTTCTTCCGATTCACCCTCCTGACTTCACCTTCTCCTTCTCCTTCTTCTGCTTCTTCTGCTTCACTCTCCTGACTTCACCTTCTCCTTCTCCTTCTTCTGCTTCTTCTGATTCACCCTCCAGACTTCACCTTCTCATTCTCCTTCTTCTACTTCTTCTGATTCACCCTCCAGACTTCACCTTCTCCTTCTCCTTCTTCTACATCTTCTGATTCACCCTCCAGACTTCACCTTCTCCTTCTCCTTCTTCTGCTTCTTCTGATTCACCCTCCAGACTTCACCTTCTCCTTCTCCTTCTTCTACTTCTTCTGATTCACCCTCCAGACCTCACCTTCTCCTTCTCCTTCTTCTACTTCTTCTGATTCACCCTTCAGTCTTCACCTTCTCCTTCTCCTTCTTCTGTTTCCTCTGCTTCACCCTCTAGACTTCACCTTCTCCTTCTCTTTCTTCTGCTTCTTCTGATTCACCCTCCAGACTTCACCTTCTCCTTCTCCTTCTTCTGATTCTTCTGATTCACCCTCCAGACTTCACCTTCTCCTTCTCCTTCTTCTGCTTCTTCTGAATCACCCTCCTGACTTCACCTTCTCCTTCTCCTTCTTCTGCTTCTTCTGATTCACCCTCCAGACTTCACCTTCTCCTTCTCCTTATTCTGCTTCTTCTGATTCACCCTCCAGACTTCACCTTCTCCTTCTCCTTCTTCTGCTTCTTCTGATTCACCATCCAGACTTCACCTTCTCCTTCTCCTTCTTCTGCTTCTTCTGATTCAGCCTCCAGACTTCACCTTCTCCTTCTCCTTCTTCTACTTCTTCTGATTCACCCTCCAGACTTCATCGTCTCCTTCTCCTTCTTCTGCTTCTTCTGATTCACCCTGCAGACTTCACCTTCTCCTTCTCCTTCTTCTGCTTCTTCTGATTCACCCTCCAGACTTCACCTTCTCCTTCTCCTTCTTCTACTTCTTCTGATTCACCCTCCAGACTTCACCTTCTCCTTCTCCTTATTCTGCTTCTTCTGATTCACCCTCCAGACTTCACCTTCTCCTTCTCCTTCTTCTGCTTCTTCTGATTCACCCTCCAGACTTCACCTTCTCCTTCTCCTTCTTCTGCTTCTTCTGATTCACCCTCCAGACCTCACCTTCTCCTTCTACTTCTTCTACTACTTCTGATTCACCCTCCAGACTTCATCTTCTCCTTCTCCTTCTTCTGCTTCTTCTGATTCACCCTCCAGACTTCACCTTCTCCTTCTCCTTCTTCTGCTTCTTCTGATTCAACCTCCAGACTTCACCTTCTCCTTCTCCTTCTTCTACTTCTTCTGATTCAACCTCCAGACCTCACCTTCTCCTTCTCCTTCTTCTACTTCTTCTGATTCACCCTCCAGTCTTCACCTTCTCCTTCTCCTTCTTCTGTTTCTTCTGCTTCACCCTCCAGAATTCACCTTCTCCTTCTCTTTCTTCTGCTTCTTCTGATTCACCCTCCAGACTTCACCTTCTCCTTCTCCTTCTTCTGATTCTTCTGCTTCACCCTCCAGACTTCACCTTCTCCTTCTCCTTCTTCTGATTCTTCTGCTTCACCCTCCAGACTTCACCTTCTCCATCTCCTTCTTCTGCTTCTTCTGCTTCGCCCTCCAGACTTCACCTTCTCCTTCTCCTTCTTCTGCTTCTTCTGCTTCACCCTCCAGACTTCACCTTCTCCTTCTCCTTCTTCTGCTTCTTCTGCTTCACTCTCCTGACTTCACCTTCTCCTTCTCCTTCTTCTGCTTCTTCTGATTCACCCTCCAGACTTCACCTTCTCATTCTCCTTCTTCTACTTCTTCTGATTCACCCTCCAGACTTCACCTTCTCCTTCTCCTTCTTCTACATCTTCTGATTCACCCTCCAGACTTCACCTTCTCCTTCTCCTTCTTCTGCTTCTTCTGATTCACCCTCCAGACTTCACCTTCTCCTTCTCCTTCTTCTACTTCTTCTGATTCACCCTCCAGACCTCACCTTCTCCTTCTCCTTCTTCTACTTCTTCTGATTCACCCTTCATCTTCACCTTCTCCTTCTCCTTCTTCTGTTTCCTCTGCTTCACCCTCTAGACTTCACCTTCTCCTTCTCTTTCTTCTGCTTCTTCTGATTCACCCTCCAGACTTCACCTTCTCCTTCTCCTTCTTCTGATTCTTCTGATTCACCCTCCAGACTTCACCTTCTCCTTCTCCTTCTGCTGCTTCTTCTGAATCACCCTCCTGACTTCACCTTCTCCTTCTCCTTCTTCTGCTTCTTCTGATTCACCCCCCAGACTTCACCTTCTCCTTCTCCTTATTCTGCTTCTTCTGATTCACCCTCCAGACTTCACCTTCTCCTTCTCCTTCTTTTGCTTCTTCTGATTCACCATCCAGACTTCACCTTCTCCTTCTCCTTCTTCTGCTTCTTCTGATTCAGCCTCCAGACTTCACCTTCTCCTTCTCCTTCTTCTACTTCTTCTGATTCACCCTCCAGACTTCATCGTCTCCTTCTCCTTCTTCTGCTTCTTCTGATTCACCCTGCAGACTTCACCTTCTCCTTCTCCTTCTTCTGCTTCTTCTGATTCACCCTCCAGACTTCACCTTCTCCTTCTCCTTCTTCTACTTCTTCTGATTCACCCTCCAGACTTCACCTTCTCCTTCTCCTTATTCTGCTTCTTCTGATTCACCCTCCAGACTTCACCTTCTCCTTCTCCTTCTTCTGCTTCTTCTGATTCACCCTCCAGACTTCACCTTCTCCTTCTCCTTCTTCTGCTTCTTCTGATTCACCCTCCAGACCTCACCTTCTCCTTCTACTTCTTCTACTACTTCTGATTCACCCTCCAGACTTCATCTTCTCCTTCTCCTTCTTCTGCTTCTTCTGATTCACCCTCCAGACTTCACCTTCTCCTTCTCCTTCTTCTGCTTCTTCTGATTCAACCTCCAGACTTCACCTTCTCCTTCTCCTTCTTCTACTTCTTCTGATTCAACCTCCAGACCTCACCTTCTCCTTCTCCTTCTTCTACTTCTTCTGATTCACCCTCCAGTCTTCACCTTCTCCTTCTCCTTCTTCTGTTTCTTCTGCTTCACCCTCCAGAATTCACCTTCTCCTTCTCTTTCTTCTGCTTCTTCTGATTCACCCTCCAGACTTCACCTTCTCCTTCTCCTTCTTCTGATTCTTCTGATTCACCCTCCAGACTTCACCTTCTCCTTCTTCTTCTTCTGCTTCTTCTGATTCACCCTCCTGACTTCACCTTCTACTTCTCCTTCTTCTACTTCTTCTGATTCACCCTCCTGACTTCACCTTCTCCTTCTCCTTCTTCTACTTCTTCTGCTTCACCCTCCAGACTTCACCTTCTCCTTCTCCTTCTTCTACTGCTTCTGATTCACCCTCCAGACTTCACCTTCTCCTTCTCCTTCTTCTACTTCTTCTGATTCACCCTCCAGACTTCACCTTCTCCTTCTCCTTCTTCTACTTCTTCTGATTCACCCTCCAGACTTCACCTTCTCCTTCTCCTTCTTCTGCTTCTTCATATTCACCCTCCAGACTTCACCTTCTCCTTCTCCTTATTCTGCTTCTTCTGATTCACCTCCAGACTTCACCTTCTCCTTCTCCTTCTTCTGCTTCTTCTGATTCACCCTCCAGACTTCACCTTCTCCTTCTCCTTCTTCTGCTTCTTCTGATTCATCCTCCAGACTTCACCTTCTCCTTCTCCTTCGTCAACTTCTTCTGATTCACCCTCCAGACTACACCTTCTCCTTCTCCTTCTTCTACTTCTTCTGATTCACCCTCCAGACTTCACCTTCTCCTTCTCGTTCTTCTGCTTCTTCTGATTCACCCTCCAGACTTCACCTTCTCCTTCTCCGTCTTCTACTTCTTCTGATTCACCCTCCAGACTTCACCTTCTCCTTCTACTTCTTCTACTTCTTCTGATTCACCCTCCAGACTTCACCTTCTCCTTCTCCTTCTTCTACTTCTTCTGCTTCTCCCTCCAGACGTCACCTTCTCCTTCTCCTTCTTCTGCTTCTTCTGATTCACCCTCCAGACTTCACCTTCTCCTTCTCCTTCTTCTACTTCTTCTGATTCACCCTCCAGACTTCACCTTCTCCTTCTCCTTCTTCTACTTCTTCTGATTCACCCTCCAGACTTCACCTTCTCCTTCTCCTTCTTCTACTTCTTCCGATTCACCCTCCTGACTTCACCTTCTCCTTCTCCTTCTTCTGCTTCTTCTGCTTCACCCTCCTGACTTCACCTTCTCCTTCTCCTTCTTCTACTTCTTCTGATTCACCCTCCTGACTTCACCTTCTCCTTCTCCTTCTTCTACTTCTTCTGATTCACCCTCCAGACTTCACCTTCTCCTTCTCCTTCTTCTGCTTCTTCTGCTTCACCCTCCAGACTTCACCTTCTCCATCTCCTTCTTCTGCTTCTTCTGCTTCGCCCTCCAGACTTCACCTTCTCCTTCTCCTTCTTCTGCTTCTTCTGCTTCACCCTCCAGACTTCACCTTCTCCTTCTCCTTCTTCTGCTTCTTCTGCTTCACTCTCCTGACTTCACCTTCTCCTTCTCCTTCTTCTGCTTCTTCTGATTCACCCTCCAGACTTCACCTTCTCATTCTCCTTCTTCTACTTCTTCTGATTCACCCTCCAGACTTCACCTTCTCCTTCTCCTTCTTCTACATCTTCTGATTCACCCTCCAGACTTCACCTTCTCCTTCTCCTTCTTCTGCTTCTTCTGATTCACCCTCCAGACTTCACCTTCTCCTTCTCCTTCTTCTACTTCTTCTGATTCACCCTCCAGACCTCACCTTCTCCTTCTCCTTCTTCTACTGCTTCTGATTCACCCTCCAGACTTCACCTTCTCCTTCTCCTTCTTCTACTTCTTCTGATTCACCCTCCAGACTTCACCTTCTCCTTCTCCTTCTTCTACTTCTTCTGATTCACCCTCCAGACTTCACCTTCTCCTTCTCCTTCTTCTGCTTCTTCATATTCACCCTCCAGACTTCACCTTCTCCTTCTCCTTATTCTGCTTCTTCTGATTCACCTCCAGACTTCACCTTCTCCTTCTCCTTCTTCTGCTTCTTCTGATTCACCCTCCAGACTTCACCTTCTCCTTCTCCTTCTTCTGCTTCTTCTGATTCATCCTCCAGACTTCACCTTCTCCTTCTCCTTCGTCAACTTCTTCTGATTCACCCTCCAGACTACACCTTCTCCTTCTCCTTCTTCTACTTCTTCTGATTCACCCTCCAGACTTCACCTTCTCCTTCTCGTTCTTCTGCTTCTTCTGATTCACCCTCCAGACTTCACCTTCTCCTTCTCCGTCTTCTACTTCTTCTGATTCACCCTCCAGACTTCACCTTCTCCTTCTACTTCTTCTACTTCTTCTGATTCACCCTCCAGACTTCACCTTCTCCTTCTCCTTCTTCTACTTCTTCTGCTTCTCCCTCCAGACGTCACCTTCTCCTTCTCCTTCTTCTGCTTCTTCTGATTCACCCTCCAGACTTCACCTTCTCCTTCTCCTTCTTCTACTTCTTCTGATTCACCCTCCAGACTTCACCTTCTCCTTCTCCTTCTTCTACTTCTTCCGATTCACCCTCCAGACTTCACCTTCTCCTTCTCCTTCTTCTACTTCTTCCGATTCACCCTCCTGACTTCACCTTCTCCTTCTCCTTCTTCTGCTTCTTCTGCTTCACCCTCCTGACTTCACCTTCTCCTTCTCCTTCTTCTACTTCTTCTGATTCACCCTCCTGACTTCACCTTCTCCTTCTCCTTCTTCTACTTCTTCTGATTCACCCTCCAGACTTCACCTTCTCCTTCTCCTTCTTCTGCTTCTTCTGCTTCACCCTCCAGACTTCACCTTCTCCATCTCCTTCTTCTGCTTCTTCTGCTTCGCCCTCCAGACTTCACCTTCTCCTTCTCCTTCTTCTGCTTCTTCTGCTTCACCCTCCAGACTTCACCTTCTCCTTCTCCTTCTTCTGCTTCTTCTGCTTCACTCTCCTGACTTCACCTTCTCCTTCTCCTTCTTCTGCTTCTTCTGATTCACCCTCCAGACTTCACCTTCTCATTCTCCTTCTTCTACTTCTTCTGATTCACCCTCCAGACTTCACCTTCTCCTTCTCCTTCTTCTACATCTTCTGATTCACCCTCCAGACTTCACCTTCTCCTTCTCCTTCTTCTGCTTCTTCTGATTCACCCTCCAGACTTCACCTTCTCCTTCTCCTTCTTCTACTTCTTCTGATTCACCCTCCAGACCTCACCTTCTCCTTCTCCTTCTTCTACTTCTTCTGATTCACCCTTCAGTCTTCACCTTCTCCTTCTCCTTCTTCTGTTTCCTCTGCTTCACCCTCTAGACTTCACCTTCTCCTTCTCTTTCTTCTGCTTCTTCTGATTCACCCTCCAGACTTCACCTTCTCCTTCTCCTTCTTCTGATTCTTCTGATTCACCCTCCAGACTTCACCTTCTCCTTCTCCTTCTTCTGCTTCTTCTGAATCACCCTCCTGACTTCACCTTCTCCTTCTCCTTCTTCTGCTTCTTCTGATTCACCCTCCAGACTTCACCTTCTCCTTCTCCTTATTCTGCTTCTTCTGATTCACCCTCCAGACTTCACCTTCTCCTTCTCCTTCTTTTGCTTCTTCTGATTCACCATCCAGACTTCACCTTCTCCTTCTCCTTCTTCTGCTTCTTCTGATTCAGCCTCCAGACTTCACCTTCTCCTTCTCCTTCTTCTACTTCTTCTGATTCACCCTCCAGACTTCATCGTCTCCTTCTCCTTCTTCTGCTTCTTCTGATTCACCCTGCAGACTTCACCTTCTCCTTCTCCTTCTTCTGCTTCTTCTGATTCACCCTCCAGACTTCACCTTCTCCTTCTCCTTCTTCTACTTCTTCTGATTCACCCTCCAGACTTCACCTTCTCCTTCTCCTTATTCTGTTTCTTCTGATTCACCCTCCAGACTTCACCTTCTCCTTCTCCTTCTTCTGCTTCTTCTGATTCACCCTCCAGACTTCACCTTCTCCTTCTCCTTCTGCTGCTTCTTCTGATTCACCCTCCAGACTTCACCTTCTCCTTCTGCTTCTTCTATTTCTATTGATTCACCCTCCAGACTTCACCTTCCCCTTCTCCTTCTTCTGCTTCTTCTGCTTCGCCCTCCAGACTTCACCTTCTCCTTCTCCTTCTTCTGCTTCTTCTGATTCACCCTCCAGACTTCACCTTCTCCTTCTCCTTCTTTTGCTTCTTCTGATTCACCCTCCAGACTTCACCTTCTCCTTCTCCTTCTTCTGCTTCTTCTGATTCACCCTCCAGACTTCACTTTCTCCTTCTCCTTCTTCTACTTCTTCTGATTCACCCTCCAGACTTCATCGTCTCCTTCTCCTTATTCTGCTTCTTCTGATTCACCCTCCAGACTTCACCTTCTCCTTCTCCTTCTTCTGCTTCTTCTGATTCACCCTCCAGACTTCACCTTCTCCTTCTCCTTCTTCTACTTCTTCTGATTCACCCTCCAGACTTCACCTTCTCCTTCTCCTTCTTCTACTTCTTCTGATTCACCCTCCAGACTTCACCTTCTCCTTCTCCTTCTTCTGCTTCTTCTGATTCACCCTCCAGACTTCACCTTCTCCTTCTCCTTATTCTGCTTCTTCTGATTCACCCTCCAGACTTCACCTTCTCCTTCTCCTTCTTCTGCTTCTTCTGATTCACCCTCCAGACTTCACCTTCTCCTTCTCCTTCTGCTGCTTCTTCTGATTCACCCTGCAGACTTCACCTTCTCCTTCTGCTTCTTCTACTTCTTCTGATTCACCCTCCAGACTTCACCTTCCCCTTCTCCTTCTTCTGCTTCTTCTGCTTCGCCCTCCAGACTTCACCTTCTCCTTCTCCTTCTTCTGCTTCTTCTGCTTCACCCTCCAGACTTCAGCTTCTCCTTCTCCTTCTTCTGCTTCTCCTGCTTCACTCTCCTGACTTCACCTTCTCCTTCTCCTTCTTCTACTTCTTCTGATTCACCCTCCAGACTTCACCTTCTCCTTCTCCTTCTTCTGCTTCTTCTGCTTCACCCTCCAGACTTCACCTTCTCCTTCTCCTTCTTCTGCTTCTTCTGCTGCGCCCTCCAGACATCACCTTCTTCTTCTCCTTCTTCTGCTTCTTCTGCTTCACCCTCCTGACTTCACCTTCTCCTTCTCCTTCTTCTACTTCTTCTGCTTCACCCCCCTGACTTCACCTGCTCCTTCTCCTTCTTCTGCTTCTTCTGGTTCACCCTCCTAACTTTACCTTCTGCTTCTCCTTCTTCTGCTTCTTCTGATTCACCCCCCTGACTTCACCTTCTCCTTCTCCTTCTTCTGCTTCTTCTAATTCACCCTCCAGACTTCACCTTCTCCTTCTCCTTCTTCTGCTTCTTCTGATTCACCCTCCAGACTTCACCTTCTCCTTCTCCTTCTTCTGCTTCTTCTGATTCACTCTCCTAACTTCACCTTCTCCTTCTCCTTCTTCTGCTTCTTCTGATTCACCCTCCTGACTTCACCTTCTCCTTCTCCTTCTTCTGCTTCTTCTGATTCACCCTCCAGACTTCACCTTCTCCTTCTCCTTCTTCTGCTTCTTCTGATTCACCCTCCAGACTTCACCTTCTCCTTCTCCTTCTTCTGCTTCTTCTGATTCACCCTCCAGACCTCACCTTCTCCTTCTACTTCTTCTACTACTTCTGATTCACCCTCCAGACTTCATCTTCTCCTTCTCCTTCTTCTGCTTCTTCTGATTCACCCTCCAGACTTCACCTTCTCCTTCTCCTTCTTCTGCTTCTTCTGATTCACCCTCCAGACTTCACCTTCTCCTTCTCCTTCTTCTACTTCTTCTGATTCACCCTCCAGACCTCACCTTCTCCTTCTCCTTCTTCTGATTCTTCTGATTCACCCTCCAGACTTCACCTTCTCCTTCTTCTTCTTCTGCTTCTTCTGATTCACCCTCCTGACTTCACCTTCTACTTCTCCTTCTTCTACTTCTTCTGATTCACCCTCCTGACTTCACCTTCTCCTTCTCCTTCTTCTACTTCTTCTGCTTCACCCTCCAGACTTCACCTTCTCCTTCTCCTTCTTCTACTGCTTCTGATTCACCCTCCAGACTTCACCTTCTCCTTCTCCTTCTTCTACTTCTTCTGATTCACCCTCCAGACTTCACCTTCTCCTTCTCCTTCTTCTGCTTCTTCTGATTCACCCTCCAGACTTCACCTTCTCCTTCTCCTTATTCTGCTTCTTCTGATTCACCCTCCAGACTTCACCTTCTCCTTCTCCTTCTTCTGCTTCTTTTGATTCACCCTCCAGACTTCACCTTCTCCTTCTCCTTCTTCTGCTTCTTCTGATTCATCCTCCAGACTTCACCTTCTCCTTCTCCTTCTTCTACTTCTTCTGATTCACCCTCCAGACTTCACCTTCTCCTTCTCGTTCTTCTGCTTCTTCTGATTCACCCTCCAGACTTCACCTTCTCCTTCTCCTTCGTCAACTTCTTCTGATTCACCCTCCAGACTACACCTTCTCCTTCTCCTTCTTCTACTTCTTCTGATTCACCCTCCAGACTTCACCTTCTCCTTCTCGTTCTTCTGCTTCTTCTGATTCACCCTCCAGACTTCACCTTCTCCTTCTCCGTCTTCTACTTCTTCTGATTCACCCTCCAGACTTCACCTTCTCCTTCTCCTTCTTCTACTTCTTCTGATTCACCCTCCAGACTTCACCTTCTCCTTCTCCTTCTTCTACTTCTTCTGCTTCTCCCTCCAGACGTCACCTTCTCCTTCTCCTTCTTCTGCTTCTTCTGATTCACCCTCCAGACTTCACCTTCTCCTTCTCCTTCTTCTACTTCTTCTGATTCACCCTCCAGACTTCACCTTCTCCTTCTCCTTCTTCTACTTCTTCTGATTCACCCTCCAGACTTCACCTTCTCCTTCTCCTTCTTCTACTTCTTCCGATTCACCCTCCTGACTTCACCTTCTCCTTCTCCTTCTTCTGCTTCTTCTGCTTCACCCTCCTGACTTCACCTTCTCCTTCTCCTTCTTCTACTTCTTCTGATTCACCCTCCTGACTTCACCTTCTCCTTCTCCTTCTTCTGCTTCTTCTGCTTCACCCTCCAGACTTCACCTTCTCCTTCTCCTTCTTCTGCTTCTTCTGCTTCACTCTCCTGACTTCACCTTCTCCTTCTCCTTCTTCTACTTCTTCTGATTCACCCTCCAGTCTTCACCTTCTCCTTCTCCTTCTTCTGCTTCTTCTGCTGCGCCCTCCAGACTTCACCTTCTCCTTCTCCTTCTTCTGCTTCTTCTGCTTCACCCTCCTGACTTCACCTTCTCCTTCTCCTTCTTCTACTTCTTCTGCTTCACCCCCTGACTTCACCTGCTCCTTCTCCTTCTTCTGCTTCTTCTGATTCACCCTCCTGACTTCACCTTCTCCTTCTCCTTCTTCTGCTTCTTCTAATTCACCCTCCAGACTTCACCTTCTCCTTCTCCTTCTTCTGCTTCTTCTGATTCACCTTCCAGACTTCACCTTCTCCTTCTCCTTCTTCTGCTTCTTCTGATTCACCCTCCAGACCTCATCTTCTCCTTCTCCTTCTTCTACTTCTTCTGATTCACCCTCCAGACTTCATCTTTTCCTTCTCCTTCTTCTGCTTCTTCTTATTCACCCTCCAGACTTCACCTTCTCCTTCTCCTTCTTCTGCTTCTTCTGATTCACCCTCCAGACTTCACCTTCTCCTTCTCCTTCTTCTGCTTCTTCTGCTTCACCCTCCAGACTTCACCTTCTCCTTCTCCTTCTTCTGCTTCTTCTGCTTCACCCTCCTGACTTCACCTTCTCCTTCTCCTTCTTCTACTTCTTCTGATTCACCCTCCAGACTTCACCTACTCCTTCTCCTTCTTCTGCTTCTTCTGCTTCACCCTCCAGACTTCACCTTCTCCTTCTCCTTCTTCTGCTTCTTCTGCTTCACCCTCCAGACTTCACCTTCTCCTTCTCCTTCTTCTGCTTCTTCCGCTGCGCCCTCGAGACTTCACCTTCTTCTTCTCCTTCTTCTGCTTCTTCTGCTTCACCCTCCTGACTTCACCTTCTCCTTCTCCTTCTTCTACTTCTTCTGCTTCACCCCCCAGACTTCACCTACTCCTTCTCCTTCTTCTGCTTCTTCTGGTTCACCCTCCTATCTTTACCTTCTGCTTCTCCTTCTTCTGCTTCTTCTGATTCACCCCCCTGACTTCACCTTCTCTTTCTCCTTCTTCTGCTTCTTCTAATTCACCCTCCAGACTTCACCTTCTCCTTCTCCTTCTTCTGCTTCTTCTGATTCACCCTCCAGACTTCACCTTCTCCTTCTCCTTCTTCTGCTTCTTCTGATTCACCCTCCTAACTTCACCTTCTCCTTCTCCTTCTTCTGCTTCTTCTGATTCACCCTCCTGACTTCACCTTCTCCTTCTCCTTCTTCTGCTTCTTCTGATTCACCCTCCAGACTTCACCTTCTCCTTCTCCTTCTTCTGCTTCTTCTGATTCACCCTCCAGACTTCACCTTCTCCTTCTCCTTCTTCTGCTTCTTCTGATTCACCCTCCAGACCTCACCTTCTCATTCTACTTCTGCTACTACTTCTGATTCACCCTCCAGACTTCATCTTCTCCTTCTCCTTCTTCTGCTTCTTCTGATACACCCTCCAGACTTCACCTTCTCCTTCTCCTTCTTCTGCTTCTTCTGATTCACCCTCCAGACTTCACCTTCTCCTTCTCCTTCTTCTACTTCTTCTGATTCACCCTCCAGACCTCACCTTCTCCTTCTCCTTCTTCTACTTCTTCTGATTCACCCTCCAGTCTTCACCTTCTCCTTCTCCTTCTTCTGTTTCTTCTGCTTCACCCTCCAGAATTCACCTTCTCCTTCTCTTTCTTCTGCTTCTTCTGATTCACTCTCCAGACTTCACCTTCTCCTTCTCCTTCTTCTGATTCTTCTGATTCACCCTCCAGACTTCACCTTCTCCTTCTTCTTCTTCTGCTTCTTCTGATTCACCCTCCTGACTTCACCTTCTACTTCTTCTTCTTCTACTGCTTCTGATTCACCCTCCAGACTTCACCTTCTCCTTCTCCTTCTTCTACTTCTTCTGATTCACCCTCCAGACTTCACCTTCTCCTTCTCCTTCTTCTACTTCTTCTGATTCACCCTCCAGACTTCACCTTCTCCTTCTCCTTCTTCTGCTTCTTCTGATTCACCCTCCAGACTTCACCTTCTCCTTCTCCTTATTCTGCTTCTTCTGATTCACCCTCCAGACTTCACCTTCTCCTTCTCCTTCTTCTGCTTCTTCTGATTCACCCTCCAGACTTCACCTTCTCCTTCTCCTTCTTCTGCTTCTTCTGATTCATCCTCCAGACTTCACCTTCTCCTTCTCCTTCTTCTACTTCTTCTGATTCACCCTCCAGACTTCACCTTCTCCTTCTCGTTCTTCTGCTTCTTCTGATTCACCCTCCAGACTTCACCTTCTCCTTCTCCTTCGTCAACTTCTTCTGATTCACCCTCCAGACTACACCTTCTCCTTCTCCTTCGTCTACGTCTTCTGATTCACCCTCCAGACTTCACCTTCTCCTTCTCGTTCTTCTGCTTCTTCTGATTCACCCTCCAGACTTCACCTTCTCCTTCTCCGTCTTCTACTTCTTCTGATTCACCCTCCAGACTTCACCTTCTCCTTCTCCTTCTTCTACTTCTTCTGATTCACCCTCCAGACTTCACCTTCTCCTTCTCCTTCTTCTACTTCTTCTGCTTCTCCCTCCAGACGTCACCTTCTCCTTCTCCTTCTTCTGCTTCTTCTGATTCACCCTCCAGACTTCACCTTCTCCTTCTCCTTCTTCTACTTCTTCTGATTCACCCTCCAGACTTCACCTTCTCCTTCTCCTTCTTCTACTTCTTCTGATTCACCCTCCAGACTTCACCTTCTCCTTCTCCTTCTTCTACTTCTTCCGATTCACCCTCCTGACTTCACCTTCTCCTTCTCCTTCTTCTGCTTCTTCTGCTTCACCCTCCTGACTTCACCTTCTCCTTCTCCTTCTTCTACTTCTTCTGATTCACCCTCCTGACTTCACCTTCTCCTTCTCCTTCTTCTACTTCTTCTGATTCACCCTCCAGACTTCACCTTCTCCTTCTCCTTCTTCTGCTTCTTCTGCTTCACCCTCCAGACTTCACCTTCTCCATCTCCTTCTTCTGCTTCTTCTGCTTCGCCCTCCAGACTTCACCTTCTCCTTCTCCTTCTTCTGCTTCTTCTGCTTCACCCTCCAGACTTCACCTTCTCCTTCTCCTGCTTCTGCTTCTTCTGCTTCACTCTCCTGACTTCACCTTCTCCTTCTCCTTCTTCTACTTCTTCTGATTCACCCTCCAGACTTCACCTTCTCCTTCTCCTTCTTCTGCTTCTTCTGCTGCGCCCTCCAGGCTTCACCTTCTCCTTCTCCTTCTTCTGCTTCTTCTGCTTCACCCTCCTGACTTCACCTTCTCCTTCTCCTTCTTCTACTTCTTCTGCTTCACCCCCTGACTTCACCTGCTCCTTCTCCTTCTTCTGCTTCTTCTGATTCACCCTCCTGACTTCACCTTCTCCTTCTCCTTCTTCTGCTTCTTCTAATTCACCCTCCAGACTTCACCTTCTCCTTCTCCTTCTTCTGCTTCTTCTGATTCACCCTCCAGACTTCACCTTCTCCTTCTCCTTCTTCTGCTTCTTCTGATTCACCCTCCAGACCTCATCTTCTCCTTCTCCTTCTTCTACTTCTTCTGATTCACCCTCCAGACTTCATCTTTTCCTTCTCCTTCTTCTGCTTCTTCTTATTCACCCTCCAGACTTCACCTTCTCCTTCTCCTTCTTCTGCTTCTTCTGATTCACCCTCCAGACTTCACCTTCTCCTTTTCCTTCTTCTGCTTCTTCTGCTTCACCCTCCAGACTTCACCTTCTCCTTCTCCTTCTTCTGCTTCTTCTGCTTCACCCTCCTGACTTCACCTTCTCCTTCTCCTTCTTCTACTTCTTCTGATTCACCCTCCAGACTTCACCTATTCCTTCTCCTTCTTCTGCTTCTTCTGCTTCACCCTCCAGACTTCACCTTCTCCTTCTCCTTCTTCTGCTTCTTCTGCTTCGCCCTCCAGACTTCACCTTCTCCTTCTCCTTCTTCTGCTTCTTCTGCTTCACTCTCCTGACTTCACCTTCTCCTTCTCCTTCTTCTACTTCTTCTGATTCACCCTCCAGACTTAACCTTCTCCTTCTCCTTCTTCTGCTTCTTCTGCTTCACTCTCCAGACTTCACCTTCTCTTTCTCCTTCTTCTGCTTCTTCTGCTGCGCCCTCCAGACTTCACCTGCTCCTTCTCCTTTTTCTGCTTCTTCTGATTCACCCTCCAGACTTCACCTTCTCCTTCTCCTTCTTCTACTTCTTCTGATCCACCCTCCTGACTTCACCTTCTCCTTCTCCTTCTTCTGCTTCTTCTGCTTCACCCTCCAGACTTCACCTTCTCCTTCTCCTTCTTCTACTTCTTCTGCTTCACCCTCCAGACTTCACCTTCTCCTTCTCCTTCTTCTGCTTCTTCTGCTTCACCATCCTGACTTCACCTTATCCTTCTCCTTCTTCTACTTCTTCTGATTCACCCTCCAGACTTCACCTACTCCTTCTCCTTCTTCTGCTTCTTCTGCTTCACCCTCCAGACTTCACCTTCTCCTTTTCCTTCTTCTGCTTCTTCTGCTTCGCCCTCCAGACTTCACCTTCTCCTTCTCCTTCTTCTGCTTCTTCTGCTTCACTCTCCTGACTTCACCTTCTCCTTCTCCTTCTTCTACTTCTTCTGATTCACCCTCCAGACTTCACCCTCTCCTTCTCCTTCTTCTGCTTCTTCTGCTTCACCCTCCAGACTTCACCTTCTCCTTCTCCTTCTTCTGCTTCTTCTGCTTCACCGTCCTGACTTCACCTTCTCCTTCTCCTTCTTCTACTTCTTCTGCTTCACCCCCCTGACTTCACCTGCTCCTTCTCCTTCTTCTGCTTCTTCTGATTCACCCTCCTAACTTCACCTTCTCCTTCTCCTTCTTCTGCTTCTTCTGATTCACGCTCCTGACTTCACCTTTTCCTTCTCCTTCTTCTGCTTCTTCTGATTCACCCTCCAGACTTCACCTTCTCCTTCTCCTTCCTCTGCTTCTTCTGATTCATCCTCCAGACTTCACCTTCTCCTTCTCCTTCTTCTACTTCTTCTGATTCACCCTCCAGACTTCACCTTCTCCTTCTCGTTCTTCTGCTTCTTCTGATTCACCCTCCAGACTTCACCTTCTCCTTCTCCTTCGTCAACTTCTTCTGATTCACCCTCCAGACTACACCTTCTCCTTCTCCTTCGTCTACGTCTTCTGATTCACCCTCCAGACTTCACCTTCTCCTTCTCGTTCTTCTGCTTCTTCTGATTCACCCTCCAGACTTCACCTTCTCCTTCTCCGTCTTCTACTTCTTCTGATTCACCCTCCAGACTTCACCTTCTCCTTCTCCTTCTTCTACTTCTTCTGATTCACCCTCCAGACTTCACCTTCTCCTTCTCCTTCTTCTACTTCTTCTGCTTCTCCCTCCAGACGTCACCTTCTCCTTCTCCTTCTTCTGCTTCTTCTGATTCACCCTCCAGACTTCACCTTCTCCTTCTCCTTCTTCTACTTCTTCTGATTCACCCTCCAGACTTCACCTTCTCCTTCTCCTTCTTCTACTTCTTCTGATTCACCCTCCAGACTTCACCTTCTCCTTCTCCTTCTTCTACTTCTTCCGATTCACCCTCCTGACTTCACCTTCTCCTTCTCCTTCTTCTGCTTCTTCTGCTTCACCCTCCTGACTTCACCTTCTCCTTCTCCTTCTTCTACTTCTTCTGATTCACCCTCCTGACTTCACCTTCTCCTTCTCCTTCTTCTACTTCTTCTGATTCACCCTCCAGACTTCACCTTCTCCTTCTCCTTCTTCTGCTTCTTCTGCTTCACCCTCCAGACTTCACCTTCTCCATCTCCTTCTTCTGCTTCTTCTGCTTCGCCCTCCAGACTTCACCTTCTCCTTCTCCTTCTTCTGCTTCTTCTGCTTCACCCTCCAGACTTCACCTTCTCCTTCTCCTGCTTCTGCTTCTTCTGCTTCACTCTCCTGACTTCACCTTCTCCTTCTCCTTCTTCTACTTCTTCTGATTCACCCTCCAGACTTCACCTTCTCCTTCTCCTTCTTCTGCTTCTTCTGCTGCGCCCTCCAGGCTTCACCTTCTCCTTCTCCTTCTTCTGCTTCTTCTGCTTCACCCTCCTGACTTCACCTTCTCCTTCTCCTTCTTCTACTTCTTCTGCTTCACCCCCTGACTTCACCTGCTCCTTCTCCTTCTTCTGCTTCTTCTGATTCACCCTCCTGACTTCACCTTCTCCTTCTCCTTCTTCTGCTTCTTCTAATTCACCCTCCAGACTTCACCTTCTCCTTCTCCTTCTTCTGCTTCTTCTGATTCACCCTCCAGACTTCACCTTCTCCTTCTCCTTCTTCTGCTTCTTCTGATTCACCCTCCAGACCTCATCTTCTCCTTCTCCTTCTTCTACTTCTTCTGATTCACCCTCCAGACTTCATCTTTTCCTTCTCCTTCTTCTGCTTCTTCTTATTCACCCTCCAGACTTCACCTTCTCCTTCTCCTTCTTCTGCTTCTTCTGATTCACCCTCCAGACTTCACCTTCTCCTTTTCCTTCTTCTGCTTCTTCTGCTTCACCCTCCAGACTTCACCTTCTCCTTCTCCTTCTTCTGCTTCTTCTGCTTCACCCTCCTGACTTCACCTTCTCCTTCTCCTTCTTCTACTTCTTCTGATTCACCCTCCAGACTTCACCTATTCCTTCTCCTTCTTCTGCTTCTTCTGCTTCACCCTCCAGACTTCACCTTCTCCTTCTCCTTCTTCTGCTTCTTCTGCTTCGCCCTCCAGACTTCACCTTCTCCTTCTCCTTCTTCTGCTTCTTCTGCTTCACTCTCCTGACTTCACCTTCTCCTTCTCCTTCTTCTACTTCTTCTGATTCACCCTCCAGACTTAACCTTCTCCTTCTCCTTCTTCTGCTTCTTCTGCTTCACTCTCCAGACTTCACCTTCTCTTTCTCCTTCTTCTGCTTCTTCTGCTGCGCCCTCCAGACTTCACCTGCTCCTTCTCCTTTTTCTGCTTCTTCTGATTCACCCTCCAGACTTCACCTTCTCCTTCTCCTTCTTCTACTTCTTCTGATCCACCCTCCTGACTTCACCTTCTCCTTCTCCTTCTTCTGCTTCTTCTGCTTCACCCTCCAGACTTCACCTTCTCCTTCTCCTTCTTCTACTTCTTCTGCTTCACCCTCCAGACTTCACCTTCTCCTTCTCCTTCTTCTGCTTCTTCTGCTTCACCATCCTGACTTCACCTTATCCTTCTCCTTCTTCTACTTCTTCTGATTCACCCTCCAGACTTCACCTACTCCTTCTCCTTCTTCTGCTTCTTCTGCTTCACCCTCCAGACTTCACCTTCTCCTTTTCCTTCTTCTGCTTCTTCTGCTTCGCCCTCCAGACTTCACCTTCTCCTTCTCCTTCTTCTGCTTCTTCTGCTTCACTCTCCTGACTTCACCTTCTCCTTCTCCTTCTTCTACTTCTTCTGATTCACCCTCCAGACTTCACCCTCTCCTTCTCCTTCTTCTGCTTCTTCTGCTTCACCCTCCAGACTTCACCTTCTCCTTCTCCTTCTTCTGCTTCTTCTGCTTCACCGTCCTGACTTCACCTTCTCCTTCTCCTTCTTCTACTTCTTCTGCTTCACCCCCCTGACTTCACCTGCTCCTTCTCCTTCTTCTGCTTCTTCTGATTCACCCTCCTAACTTCACCTTCTCCTTCTCCTTCTTCTGCTTCTTCTGATTCACGCTCCTGACTTCACCTTTTCCTTCTCCTTCTTCTGCTTCTTCTGATTCACCCTCCAGACTTCACCTTCTCCTTCTCCTTCCTCTGCTTCTTCTGATTCACCCTCCAGACTTTACCTTCTCCTTCTCCTTCTTCTGCTTCTTCTGATTCACCCTCCAGACCTCACCTTCTCCTTCTCCTTCTTCTACTTCTTCTGATTCACCCTCCAGACTTCATCTTCTCCTTCTCCTTCTTCTGCTTCTTCTGATTCACCCTCCAGACTTCACCTTCTCCTTCTCCTTCTTCTACTTCTTCTGATTCACCCTCCAGACTTCACCTTCTCCTTCTCCTTCTTCTACTTCGTCTGATTCACCCTCCAGACTTCACCTTCTCCTTCTCCTTCTTCTACTTCTTCTGATTCACCCTCCAGTCTTCACCTACTCCTTCTCCTTCTTCTGTTTCTTCTGCTTCACCCTCCAGACTTCCCCTTCTCCTTCTCTTTCTTCTGCTTCTTCTGATTCACCCTCCAGACTACGTCTTCTCCTTCGCCTTCTTCTGATTCTTCTGATTCACCCTCCAGACTTCACCTTCTCCTTCTCCTTCTTCTGCTTCTTCTGATTCACCCTCCTGACTTCACCTTCTCCTTCTCCTTCTTCTACTTCTTCTGCTTCACCCTCCAGACTTCACCTTCTCCTTCTCCTTCTTCTACTTCTTCTGATTCACCCTCCAGACTTCACCTTCTCCTTCTCCTTCTTCTGCTTCTTCTGATTCACCCTCCAGACTTCACCTTCTCCTTCTCCTTATTCTGCTTCTTCTGATTCACCCTCCAGACTTCACCTTCTCCTTCTCCTTCTTCTGCTTCTTCTGATTCACCCTCCTGACTTCACCTTTTCCTTCTCCTTCTTCTGCTTCTTCTGATTCACCCTCCAGACTTCACCTTCTCCTTCTCCTTCTTCTGCTTCTTCTGATTCACCCTCCATACTTCACCTTCTCCTTCTCCTTCTTCTACTTCTTCTGATTCACCCTCCAGACTTCACCTTCTCCTTCTCTTTCTTCTGCTTCTTCTGATTCTCCCTCCAGACTTCACCTTCTCCTTCTCCTTCTTCTGATTCTTCTGATTTCCCCTCCAGACTTCACCTTCTCCTTCTCCTTCTTCTGCTTCTTCTGATTCACCCTCCAGACTTCACCTTCTCCTTCTCCTTCTTCTGCTTCTTCTGATTCACCCTCCAGACTTCATCTTCTCCTTCTCCTTCTTCTACTTCTTCTGATTCACCCTCCAGACTTCACCTTCTCCTTCTCCTTCTTCTGTTTCTTCTGATTCACCCTCCAGACTTCTCCTTCTCCTTCTCCTTCTTCTACTTCTTCTGATTCACCCTCCAGACTTCACCTTCTCCTTCTCCTTCTTCTGCTTCTTCTGATTCACCCTCCTGACTTCACCTTCTCCTTCTCCTTCTTCTACTTCTTCTGATTCACCCTCCTGACTTCACCTTCTCCTTCTCCTTCTTCTACTTCTTCTGCTTCACCCTCCAGACTTCACCTTCTCCTTCTCCTTTTTCTATTTCTTCTGATTCACCCTCCAGACTTCACCTTCTCCTTCTCCTTCTTCTACTTCTTCTGATTCACCCTACAGACTTCACCTTCTCCTTCTCCTTCTTCTGCTTCTTCTGATTCACCCTCCAGACTTCACCTTCTCCTTCTCCTTATTCTGCTTCTTCTGTTTCACCCTCCAGACTTCACCTTCTCCTTCTCCTTCTTCTGCTTCTTATGATTCACCCTCCAGACTTCACCTTCTCCTTCTCCTTCTTCTGCTTCTTCTGATTCACCCTCCAGACTTCACCTTCTCCTTCTCCTTCTTCTACTTCTTCTGATTCACCCTCCAGACTTCACCTTCTCCTTCTCCTTCTTCTGCTTCTTCTGATTCACCCTCCAGACTTCACCTTCTCCTTCGTCTACTTCTTCTGATTCACCCTCCAGACTACACCTTCTCCTTCTCCTTCTTCTACTTCTTCTGATTCACCCTCCAGACTTCACCTTCTCCTTCTCCTTCTTCTGTTTCTTCTGATTCACCCTCCAGACTTCACCTTCTCCTTCTCCTTCTTCTACTTCTTCTGATTCAGCCTCCAGACTTCACCTTCTCCTTCTCCTTCTTCTACTTCTTCTGATTCACCCTCCAGGCTTCATCTTCTCCTTCTCCTTCTTCTCCTTCTTCTGATTCACCCTCCAGACTTCACCTTCTCCTTCTCCTTCTTCTGCTTCTTCTGATTCACCCTCCAGACTTCACCTTCTCCTTCTCCTTCTTCTACCTCTTCTGATTCACCCTCCAGACTTCACCTTCTCCTTCTCCTTCTTCTACTTCTTCTGATTCACCCTCCAGTCTTCACCTTCTCCTTCTCCTTCTTCTGTTTCTTCTGCTTCACCCTCCAGACTTCACCTTCTCCTTCTCTTTCTTCTGCTTCTTCTGATTCACCCTCCAGACTTCACCTTCTCCTTCTCCTTCTTCTGATTCTTCTGATTCACCCTCCAGACTTCACCTTCTCCTTCTCCTTCTTCTGCTTCTTCTGATTCACCCTCCAGACCTCACCTTCTCCTTCTCCTTCTTCTACTTCTTCTGATTCACCCTCCTGACTTCACCTTCTCCTTCTCCTTCATCTACTTCTTCTGCTTCACCCTCCAGACTTCACCTTCTCCTTCTCCTTTTTCTATTTCTTCTGATTCACCCTCCAGACTTCACCTTCTCCTTCTCCTTCTTCTACTTCTTCTGATTCACCCTACAGACTTCACCTTCTCCTTCTCCTTCTTCTGCTTCTTCTGATTCACCCTCCAGACTTCACCTTCTCCTTCTCCTTATTCTGCTTCTTCTGTTTCACCCTCCAGACTTCACCTTCTCCTTCTCCTTCTTCTGCTTCTTCTGATTCACCCTCCAGACTTCACCTTCTCCTTCTCCTTCTTCTGCTTCTTCTGATTCACCCTCCAGACTTCACCTTCTCCTTCTCCTTCTTCTACTTCTTCTGATTCACCCTCCAGACTTCACCTTCTCCTTCTCCTTCTTCTGCTTCTTCTGATTCACCCTCCAGACTTCACCTTCTCCTTCGTCTACTTCTTCTGATTCACCCTCCAGACTACACCTTCTCCTTCTCCTTCTTCTACTTCTTCTGATTCACCCTCCAGACTTCACCTTCTCCTTCTCCTTCTTCTGTTTCTTCTGATTCACCCTCCAGACTTCACCTTCTCCTTCTCCTTCTTCTACTTCTTCTGATTCAGCCTCCAGACTTCACCTTCTCCTTCTCCTTCTTCTACTTCTTCTGATTCACCCTCCAGACTTCATCATCTCCTTCTCCTTCTTCTCCTTCTTCTGATTCACCCTCCAGACTTCACCTTCTCCTTCTCCTTCTTCTGCTTCTTCTGATTCACCCTCCAGACTTCACCTTCTCCTCCTCCTTCTTCTACCTCTTCTGATTCACCCTCCAGACATCACCTTCTCCTTCTCCTTCTTCTACTTCTTCTGATTCACCCTCCAGTCTTCACCTTCTCCTTCTCCTTCTTCTGTTTCTTCTGCTTCACCCTCCAGACTTCACCTTCTCCTTCTCCTTCTTCTACCTCTTCTGATTCACCCTCCAGACTTCACCTTCTCCTTCTCCTTCTTCTACTTCTTCTGATTCACCCTCCAGTCTTCACCTTCTCCTTCTCCTTCTTCTGTTTCTTCTGCTTCACCCTCCAGACTTCACCTTCTCCTTCTCTTTCTTCTGCTTCTTCTGATTCACCCTCCAGACTTCACCTTCTCCTTCTCCTTCTTCTGATTCTTCTGATTCACCCTCCAGACTTCACCTTCTCCTTCTCCTTCTTCTGCTTCTTCTGATTCACCCTCCAGACCTCACCTTCTCCTTCTCCTTCTTCTACTTCTTCTGATTCACCCTCCTGACTTCACCTTCTCCTTCTCCTTCATCTACTTCTTCTGCTTCACCCTCCAGACTTCACCTTCTCCTTCTCCTTTTTCTATTTCTTCTGATTCACCCTCCAGACTTCACCTTCTCCTTCTCCTTCTTCTACTTCTTCTGATTCACCCTACAGACTTCACCTTCTCCTTCTCCTTCTTCTGCTTCTTCTGATTCACCCTCCAGACTTCACCTTCTCCTTCTCCTTATTCTGCTTCTTCTGTTTCACCCTCCAGACTTCACCTTCTCCTTCTCCTTCTTCTGCTTCTTCTGATTCACCCTCCAGACTTCACCTTCTCCTTCTCCTTCTTCTGCTTCTTCTGATTCACCCTCCAGACTTCACCTTCTCCTTCTCCTTCTTCTACTTCTTCTGATTCACCCTCCAGACTTCACCTTCTCCTTCTCCTTCTTCTGCTTCTTCTGATTCACCCTCCAGACTTCACCTTCTCCTTCGTCTACTTCTTCTGATTCACCCTCCAGACTACACCTTCTCCTTCTCCTTCTTCTACTTCTTCTGATTCACCCTCCAGACTTCACCTTCTCCTTCTCCTTCTTCTGTTTCTTCTGATTCACCCTCCAGACTTCACCTTCTCCTTCTCCTTCTTCTACTTCTTCTGATTCAGCCTCCAGACTTCACCTTCTCCTTCTCCTTCTTCTACTTCTTCTGATTCACCCTCCAGACTTCATCTTCTCCTTCTCCTTCTTCTCCTTCTTCTGATTCACCCTCCAGACTTCACCTTCTCCTTCTCCTTCTTCTGCTTCTTCTGATTCACCCTCCAGACTTCACCTTCTCCTCCTCCTTCTTCTACCTCTTCTGATTCACCCTCCAGACATCACCTTCTCCTTCTCCTTCTTCTACTTCTTCTGATTCACCCTCCAGTCTTCACCTTCTCCTTCTCCTTCTTCTGTTTCTTCTGCTTCACCCTCCAGACTTCACCTTCTCCTTCTCTTTCTTCTGCTTCTTCTGATTCACCCTCCAGACTTCACCTTCTCCTTCTCCTTCTTCTGATTCTTCTGATTCACCCTCCAGACTTCACCTTCTCCTTCTCCTTCTTCTGCTTCTTCTGATTCACCCTCCAGACCTCACCTTCTCCTTCTCCTTCTTCTACTTCTTCTGATTCTCCCTCCTGACTTCACCTTCTCCTTCTCCTTCATCTACTTCTTCTGCTTCACCCTCCAGACTTCACCTTCTCCTTCTCCTTCTTCTACTTCTTCTGATTCACCCTCCAGACTTCACCTTCTCCTTCATCTTCTTCTACTTCTTCTGATTCACCCTCCAGACTTCACCTTCTCCTTCTCCTTCTTCTGCTTCTTCTGATTCACCCTCCAGACTTCACCTTCTCCTTCTTCTTCTTCTGCTCCTTCTGATTCACCCTCCAGACTTCACCTTCTCCTTCTCCTTATTCTGCTTCTTCTGATTCACCCTCCAGACTTCACCTTCTCCTTCTCCTTCTTCTGCTTCTTCTGATTCACCCTCCAGACTTCACCTTCTCCTTCTCCTTCTTCTGCTTCTTCTGATTCACCCTCCAGACTTCACCTTCTCCTTCTCCTTCTTCTACTTCTTCTGATTCACCCTCCAGACTTCACCTTCTCCTTCTCCTTCTTCTGCTTCTTCTGATTCACCCTCCAGACTTCACCTTCTCCTTCTCCTTCGTCTACTTCTTCTGATTCACCCTCCAGACTACACCTTCTCCTTCTCCTTCTTCTACTTCTTCTGATTCACCCTCCAGACTTCACCTTCTCCTTCTCCTTCTTCTGTTTCTTCTGATTCACCCTCCAGACTTCATCTTCTCCTTCTCCTTCTTCTACTTCTTCTGATTCACCCTCCAGACTTCACCTTCTCCTTCTTCTACTTCTTCTGATTCACCCTCCATACTTCATCTTCTCCTTCTCCTTCTTCTGCTTCTTCTGATTCACCCTCCAGATTCACCTTCTCCTTCTCCTTCTTCTGCTTCTTCTGATTCACCCTCCAGACTTCAACTTCTCCTTCTCCTTCTTCTACTTCTTCTGATTCACCCTCCAGACTTCACCTTCTCCTTCTCCTTCTTCTACTTCTTCTGATTCACCCTCCAGTCTTCACCTTCTCCTTCTCCTTCTTCTGTTTCTTCTGCTTCACCCTCCAGACTTCACCTTCTCCTTCTCTTTCTTCTGCTTCTTCTGATTCACCCTCCAGACTTCACCTTCTCCTTCTCCTTCTTCTGATTCTTCTGATTCACCCTCCAGACTTCACCTTCTCATTCTCGTTCTTCTGCTTCTTCTGATTCACCCTCCTGACTTCACCTTCTCCTTCTCCTTCTACTTCTTCTGATTCACCCTCCTGACTTCACCTTCTCCTTCTCCTTCTTCTACTTCTTCTGCTTCACCCTCCAGACTTCACCTTCTCCTTCTCCTTCTTCTACTTCTTCTGATTCACCCTACAGACTTCACCTTCTCCTTCTCCTTCTTCTGCTTCTTCTGATTCACCCTCCAGACTTCACCTTCTCATTCTCCTTCTTCTGCTTCTTCTGCTGCGCCCTCCAGACTTCACCTTCTCCTTCTCCTTCTTCTGCTTCTTCTGCTTCACCGTCCTGACTTCACCTTCTCCTTCTCCTTCTTCTACTTCCTCTGCTACACCCCCCTGACTTCACCTGCTCCTTCTCCTTCTTCTGCTTCTTCTGATTCACCCTCCTAAATTCACCTTCTCCTTCTCCTTCTTCTGCTTCTTCTGATTCACCCTCCTGACTTCACCTTCTCCTTCTCCTTCTTCTGCTTCTTCTGATTCACCCTCCAGACTTCACCTTCTCCTTCTCCTTCTTCTGCTTCTTCTGATTCACCCTCCAGACTTCACCTTCTCCTTCTCCTTCTTCTGCTTCTTCTGCTTCACCCTCCAGACTTCACCTTCTCCTTCTCCTTCTTCTGCTTCTTCTGCTTCACCCTCCTGACTTCACCTTCTCCTTCTCCTTCTTCTACTTCTTCTGATTCACCCTCCAGACTTCACCTACTCCTTCTCCTTCTTCTGCTTCTTCTGCTTCACCCTCCAGACTTCACCTTCTCCTTCTCCTTCTTCTGCTTCTTCTGCTTCGCCCTCCAGACTTCACCTTCTCCTTCTCCTTCTTCTGCTTCTTCTGCTTCACTCTCCTGACTTCACCTTCTCCTTCTCCTTCTTCTACTTCTTCTGATTCACCCTCCAGACTTCACCATCTCCTTTTCCTTCTTCTGCTTCTTCTGCTTCACCCTCCAGACTTCACCTTCTCTTTCTCCTTCTTCTGCTTCTTCTGCTGCGCCCTCCAGACTTCACCTTCTCCTTCTCCTTCTTCTGCTTCTTCTGATTCACCCTCCAGACTTCACCTTCTCCTTCTCCTTCTTCTACTTCTTCTGATCCACCCTCCTGACTTCACCTTCTCCTTCTCCTTCTTCTGCTTCTTCTGCTTCACCCTCCAGACTTCACCTTCTCCTTCTCCTTCTTCTGCTTCTTCTGCTTCACCCACCAGACTTCACCTTCTCCTTCTCCTTCTTCTGCTTCTTCTGCTTCACCCTCCTGACTTCACCTTATCCTTCTCCTTCTTCTACTTCTTCTGATTCACCCTCCAGACTTCACCTACTCCTTCTCCTTCTTCTGCTTCTTCTGCTTCACCCTCCAGACTTCACCTTCTCCTTCTCCTTCTTCTGCTTCTTCTGCTTCGCCCTCCAGACTTCACCTTCTCCTTCTTCTGCTTCTTCTGCTTCACTCTCCTGACTTCACCTTCTCCTTCTCCTTCTTCTACTTCTTCTGATTCACCCTCCAGACTTCACCCTCTCCTTCTCCTTCTTCTGCTTCTTCTGCTTCACCCTCCAGACTTCACCTTCTCCTTCTCCTTCTTCTGCTTCTTCTGCTTCACCGTCCTGACTTCACCTTCTCCTTCTCCTTCTTCTACTTCTTCTGCTTCACCCCCCTGACTTCACCTGCTCCTTCTCCTTCTTCTGCTTCTTCTGATTCACCCTCCTAACTTCACCTTCTCCTTCTCCTTCTTCTGCTTCTTCTGATTCACGCTCCTGACTTCACCTTTTCCTTCTCCTTCTTCTGCTTCTTCTGATTCACCCTCCAGACTTCACCTTCTCCTTCTCCTTCTTCTGCTTCTTCTGATTCACCCTCCAGTCCTCACCTTCTCCTTCTCCTTCTTCTACTTCTTCTGATTCACCCTCCAGACTTCATCTTCTCCTTCTCCTTCTTCTGCTTCTTCTGATTCACCCTCCAGACTTCACCTTCTCCTTCTCCTTCTTCTACTTCTTCTGATTCACCCTCCAGACTTCACCTTCTCCTTCTCCTTCTTCTACTTCGTCTGATTCACCCTCCAGACTTCACCTTCTCCTTCTCCTTTTTCTACTTCTTCTGATTCACCCTCCAGTCTTCACCTACTCCTTCTCCTTCTTCTGTTTCTTCTGCTTCACCCTCCAGACTTCACCTTCTCCTTCTCTTTCTTCTGCTTCTTCTGATTCACCCTCCAGACTTCATCTTCTCCTTCTCCTTCTTCTGATTCTTCTGATTCACCCTCCAGACTTCACCTTCTCCTTCTCCTTCTTCTGCTTCTTCTGATTCACCCTCCTGACTTCACCTTCTCCTTCTCCTTCTTCTACTTCTTCTGCTTCACCCTCCAGACTTCACCTTCTCCTTCTCCTTCTTCTACTTCTTCTGATTCACCCTCCAGACTTCACCTTCTCCTTCTCCTTCTTCTGCTTCTTCTGATTCACCCTCCAGACTTCACCTTCTCCTTCTCCTTATTCTGCTTCTTCTGATTCACCCTCCAGACTTCACCTTCTCCTTCTCCTTCTTCTGCTTCTTCTGATTCACCCTCCAGACTTCACCTTTTTCTTCTCCTTCTTCTGCTTCTTCTGATTCACCCTCCAGACTTCACCTTCTCCTTCTCCTTCTTCTGCTTCTTCTGATTCACCCTCCAGACTTCACCTTCTCCTTCTCCTTCTTCTACTTCTTCTGATTCACCCTCCAGACTTCACCTTCTCCTTCTCTTTCTTCTGCTTCTTCTGATTCTCTCTCCAGACTTCACCTTCTCCTTCTCCTTCTTCTGATTCTTCTGATTCACCCTCCAGACTTCACCTTCTCCTTCTCCTTCTTCTGCTTCTTCTGATTCACCCTCCTGACTTCACCTTCTCCTTCTCCTTCTTCTACTTCTTCTGCTTCACCCTCCTGACTTCACCTTCTCCTTCTCCTTCGTCTACTTCTTCTGATTCACCCTCCAGACTACACCTTCTCCTTCTCCTTCTTCTACTTCTTCTGATTCACCCTCCAGACTTCACTTTCTCCTTCTCCTTCTTCTGTTTCTTCTGATTCACCCTCCAGACTTCACCTTCTCCTTCTCCTTCTTCTACTTCTTCTGATTCACCCTCCAGACTTCACCTTCTCCTTCTCCTTCTTCTACTTCTTCTGATTCACCCTCCAGACTTCATCTTCTCCTTCTCCTTCTTCTGCATCTTCTGATTCACCCTCCAGACTTCACCTTCTCCTTCTCCTTCTTCTGCTTCTTCTGATTCACCCTCCAGACTTCACCTTCTCCTTCTCCTTCTTCTACTTCTTATGATTCACCCTCCAGACTTCACCTTCTCCTTCTCCTTCTTCTACTTCTTCTGATTCACCCTCCAGTCTTCACATTCTCCTTCTCCTTCTTCTGTTTCTTCTGCTTCAGTCTCCAGACTTCACCTTCTCCTTCTCTTTCTTCTGATTCTTCTGATTCACCCTCCAGACTTCACCTTCTCCTTCTCCTTCTTCTGATTCTTCTGATTCACCCTCCAGACTTCACCTTCTCCTTCTCCTTCTTCTGCTTCTTCTGATTCACCCTCCTGGCTTCACCTTCTCCTTCTCCTTCTTCTACTTCTTCTGATTCACCCTCCTGACTTCACCTTCTCCTTCTCCTTCTTCTCCTTCTTCTGCTTCACCCTCCAGACTTCACCTTCTCCTTCTCCTTCTTCTACCTCTTCTGATTCACCCTCCAGACTTCACCTTCTCCTTCTCCTTCTTCTGCTTCTTCTGATTCACCCTCCAGACTTCACCTTCTCCTTCTCCTTATTCTGCTTCTTCTGATTCACCCTCCAGACTTCACCTTCTCCTTCTCGTTATTCTGCTTCTTCTGATTCAACCTCCAGACTTCACCTTCTCCTTCTCCTTCTTCTGCTTCTTCTGATTCACCCTTCAGACTTCACCTTCTCCTTCTCCTTCATCTGTTTCTTCTGATTCGCCCTCCAGACTTCACCTTCTCCTTCTCCTTCTTCTGCTTCTTCTGATTCACTCTCCTGACTTCACCTTCTCCTTCTTCTACTTCTTCTGATTCACCCTCCTGACTTCACCTTCTCCTTCTCCTTCTTCTACTTCTTCTGCTTCACCCTCCAGACTTCACCTTCTCCTTCTCCTTCTTCTACTTCTTCTGATTCACCCTCCAGACTTCACCTTCTCCTTCTCCTTCTTCTGCTTCTTCTGATTCACCCTCCAGACTTCTCCTTCTCCTTCTCCTTATTCTGCTTCTTCTGATTCACCCTCCAGACTTCACCTTCTCCTTCTCCTTCTTCTGCTTCTTCTGATTCACCCTCCAGACTTCACCTTCTCCTTCTCCTTCTTCTGCTTCTTCTGATTCACCCTCCAGACATCACCTTCTCCTTCTCTTTCTTCTGCTTCTTCTGATTCACCCTCCAGACTTCACCTTCTCCTTCTCCTTCTTCTGATTCTTCTGATTCACCCTCCAGACTTCACCTTCTCCTTCTCCTTCTTCTACTTCTTCTGATTCACCCTCCTGACTTCACCTTCTCCTTCTCCTTCTTCTACTTCTTCTGATTCACCCTCCAGACTTCACCATCTCCTTCTCCTTCTTCTACTTCTTCTGATTCACCCTCCAGACTTCACCTTCTCCTTCTCCTTCTTCTACTTTTTCTGATTCTCCCTCCAGACTTCACCTTCTCCTTCTCCTTCTTCTACTTCTTCTGATTCTCCCTCCAGAATTCACCTTCTCCTTCTCCTTCTTCTACTTCGTCTGATTCACCCTCCAGACTTCACCTTCTCCTTCTCCTTCTTCTACTTCTTCTGATTCACCCTCCAGTCTTCACCTACTCCTTCTCCTTCTTCTGTTTCTTCTGCTTCACCCTCCAGACTTCACCTTCTCCTTCTCTTTCTTCTGCTTCTTCTGATTCACCCTCCAGACTTCATCTTCTCCTTCTCCTTATTCTGATTCTTCTGATTCACCCTCCAGACTTCACCTTCTCCTTCTCCTTCTTCTGCTTCTTCTGATTCACCCTCCTGACTTCACCTTCTCCTTCTGCTTCTTCTACTTCTTCTGCTTCACCCTCCAGACTTCACCTTCTCCTTCTCCTTCTTCTACTTCTTCTGATTCACCCTCCAGACTTCACCTTCTCCTTCTCCTTCTTCTGCTTCTTCTGATTCACCCTCCAGACTTCACCTTCTCCTTCTCCTTATTCTGCTTCTTCTGATTCACCCTCCAGACTTCACCTTCTCCTTCTCCTTCTTCTGCTTCTTCTGATTCACCCTCCAGACTTCACCTTTTCCTTCTCCTTCTTCTGCTTCTTCTGATTCACCCTCCAGACTTCACCTTCTCCTTCTCCTTCTTCTGCTTCTTCTGATTCACCCTCCAGACTTCACCTTCTCCTTCTCCTTCTTCTACTTCTTCTGATTCACCCTCCAGACTTCACCTTCTCCTTCTCTTTCTTCTGCTTCTTCTGATTCTCCCTCCAGACTTCACCTTCTCCTTCTCCTTCTTCTGATTCTTCTGATTCACCCTCCAGACTTCACCTTCTCCTTCTCCTTCTTCTGCTTCTTCTGATTCACCCTCCTGACTTCACCTTCTCCTTCTCCTTCTTCTACTTCTTCTGCTTCACCCTCCTGACTTCACCTTCTCCTTCTCCTTCTTCTACTTCGTCTGCTTCACCCTCCAGACTTCACCTTCTCCTTCTCCTTCTTCTACGTCTTCTGATTCACCCTCCAGACTTCACCTTCTCCTTCTCCTTCTTCTACTTCTTCTGATTCACCCTCCAGACTTCCCCTTCTCCTTCTCCTTCTTCTACTTCTTCTGATTCATCCTCCAGACTTCACCTTCTCCTTCTCCTTCTTTTGCTTCTTCTGATTCACCCTCCAGACTTCACCTTCTCCTTCTCCTTATTCTGCTTCTTCTGATTCACCCTCCAGACTTCACCTTCTCCTTCTCCTTCTTCTGCTTCTTCTGATTCACCCTCCAGACTTCACCTTCTCCTTCTCCTTCTTCTGCTTCTTCTGATTCACCCTCCAGACTTCACCTTCTCCTTCTCCTTCTTCTACTTCTTCTGATTCACCCTCCAGACTTCATCTTCTCCTTCTCCTTCTTCTGCTTCTTCTGATTCACCCTCCAGACTTCACCTTCTCCTTCTCCTTCGTCTACTTCTTCTGATTCACCCTCCAGACTACACCTTCTCCTTCTCCTTCTTCTACTTCTTCTGATTCACTCTCCAGACTTCACTTTCTCCTTCTCCTTCTTCTGTTTCTTCTGATTCACCCTCCAGACTTCACCTTCTCCTTCTCCTTCTTCTACTTCTTCTGATTCACCCTCCAGACTTCACCTTCTCCTTCTCCTTCTTCTACTTCTTCTGATTCACCCTCCAGACTTCATCTTCTCCTTCTCCTTCTTCTGCATCTTCTGATTCACCCTCCAGACTTCACCTTCTCCTTCTCCTTCTTCTGCTTCTTCTGATTCACCCTCCAGACTTCACCTTCTCCTTCTCCTTCTTCTACTTCTTATGATTCACCCTCCAGACTTCACCTTCTCCTTCTCCTTCTTCTACTTCTTCTGATTCACCCTCCAGTCTTCACATTCTCCTTCTCCTTCTTCTGTTTCTTCTGCTTCAGTCTCCAGACTTCACCTTCTCCTTCTCTTTCTTCTGATTCTTCTGATTCACCCTCCAGACTTCACCTTCTCCTTCTCCTTCTTCTGATTCTTCTGATTCACCCTCCAGACTTCACCTTCTCCTTCTCCTTCTTCTGCTTCTTCTGATTCACCCTCCTGGCTTCACCTTCTCCTTCTCCTTCTTCTACTTCTTCTGATTCACCCTCCTGACTTCACCTTCTCCTTCTCCTTCTTCTCCTTCTTCTGCTTCACCCTCCAGACTTCACCTTCTCCTTCTCCTTCTTCTACCTCTTCTGATTCACCCTCCAGACTTCACCTTCTCCTTCTCCTTCTTCTGCTTCTTCTGATTCACCCTCCAGACTTCACCTTCTCCTTCTCCTTATTCTGCTTCTTCTGATTCACCCTCCAGACTTCACCTTCTCCTTCTCGTTATTCTGCTTCTTCTGATTCAACCTCCAGACTTCACCTTCTCCTTCTCCTTCTTCTGCTTCTTCTGATTCACCCTTCAGACTTCACCTTCTCCTTCTCCTTCTTCTGTTTCTTCTGATTCGCCCTCCAGACTTCACCTTCTCCTTCTCCTTCTTCTGCTTCTTCTGATTCACCCTCCTGACTTCACCTTCTCCTTCTTCTACTTCTTCTGATTCACCCTCCTGACTTCACCTTCTCCTTCTCCTTCTTCTACTTCTTCTGCTTCACCCTCCAGACTTCACCTTCTCCTTCTCCTTCTTCTACTTCTTCTGATTCACCCTCCAGACTTCACCTTCTCCTTCTCCTTCTTCTGCTTCTTCTGATTCACCCTCCAGACTTCTCCTTCTCCTTCTCCTTATTCTGCTTCTTCTGATTCACCCTCCAGACTTCACCTTCTCCTTCTCCTTCTTCTGCTTCTTCTGATTCACCCTCCAGACTTCACCTTCTCCTTCTCCTTCTTCTGCTTCTTCTGATTCACCCTCCAGACATCACCTTCTCCTTCTCTTTCTTCTGCTTCTTCTGATTCACCCTCCAGACTTCACCTTCTCCTTCTCCTTCTTCTGATTCTTCTGATTCACCCTCCAGACTTCACCTTCTCCTTCTCCTTCTTCTACTTCTTCTGATTCACCCTCCTGACTTCACCTTCTCCTTCTCCCTCTTCTACTTCTTCTGATTCACCCTCCAGACTTCACCATCTCCTTCTCCTTCTTCTACTTCTTCTGATTCACCCTCCAGACTTCACCTTCTCCTTCTCCTTCTTCTACTTTTTCTGATTCTCCCTACAGACTTCACCTTCTCCTTCTCCTTCTTCTGCTTCTTCTGATTGACCCTCCAGACTTCACCTTCTCCTTCTCCTTATTCTGCTTCTTCTGTTTCACCCTCCAGACTTCACCTTCTCCTTCTCCTTCTTCTGCTTCTTCTGATTCACCCTCCAGACTTCACCTTCTCCTTCTCCTTCTTCTGCTTCTTCTGATTCACCCTCCAGACTTCACCTTCTCCTTCTCCTTCTTCTACTTCTTCTGATTCACCCTCCAGACTTCACCTTCTCCTTCTCCTTCTTCTGCTTCTTCTGATTCACCCTCCAGACTTCACCTTCTCCTTCTCCTTCGTCTACTTCTTCTGATTCACCCTCCAGACTACACCTTCTCCTTCTCCTTCTTCTACTTCTTCTGATTCACCCTCCAGACTTCACCTTTTCCTTCTCCTTCTTCTGTTTCTTCTGATTCACCCTCCAGACTTCACCTTCTCCTTCTCCTTCTTCTACTTCTTCTGATTCAGCCTCCAGACTTCACCTTCTCCTTCTCCTTCTTCTACTTCTTCTGATTCACCCTCCAGACTTCATCTTCTCCTTCTCCTTCTTCTCCTTCTTCTGATTCACCCTCCAGACTTCACCTTCTCCTTCTCCTTCTTCTGCTTCTTCTGATTCACCCTCCAGACTTCACCTTCTCCTTCTCCTTCTTCTACTTCTTCTGATTCACCCTCCAGACTTCACCTTCTCCTTCTCCTTCTTCTACTTCTTCTGATTCACCCTCCAGTCTTCTCCTTCTCCTTCTCCTTCTTCTGTTTCTTCTGCTTCACCCTCCAGACTTCACCTTCTCCTTCTCTTTCTTCTGCTTCTTCTGATTCACCCTCCAGACTTCACCTTCTCCTTCTCCTTCTTCTGATTCTTCTGATTCACCCTCCAGACTTCACCTTCTCCTTCTCCTTCTTCTGCTTCTTCTGATTCACCCTCCAGACCTCACCTTCTCCTTCTCCTTCTTCTACTTCTTCTGATTCACCCTCCTGACTTCACCTTCTCCTTCTCCTTCATCTACTTCTTCTGCTTCACCCTCCAGACTTCACCTTCTCCTTCTCCTTCTTCTACTTCTTCTGATTCACCCTCCAGACTTCACCTTCTCCTTCTCCTTCTTATACTTCTTCTGATTCACCCTCCAGACTTCACCTTCTCCTTCTCCTTCTTCTACTTCTTCTGATTCACCCTCCAGACTTCACCTTCTCCTTCTCCTTCTTCTGCTTCTTCTGATACACCCTCCAGACTTCACCTTCTCCTTCTCCTTATTCTGCTTCTTCTGATTCACCCTCCAGACTTCACCTTCTCCTTCTCCTTCTTCTGCTTCTTCTGATTCACCCTCCAGACTTCACCTTCTCCTTCTCCTTCTTCTGCTTCTTCTGATTCACCCTCCAGACTTCACCTTCTCCTTCTCCTTCTTCTACTTCTTCTGATTCACCCTCCAGACTTCACCTTCTCCTTCTCCTTCTTCTGCTTCTTCTGATTCACCCTCCAGACTTCACCTTCTCCTTCTCCTTCGTCTACTTCTTCTGATTCACCCTCCAGACTACACCTTCTCCTTCTCCTTCTTCTACTTCTTCTGATTCACCCTCCAGACTTCACCTTCTCCTTCTCCTTCTTCTGTTTCTTCTGATTCACCCTCCAGACTTCATCTTCTCCTTCTCCTTCTTCTACTTCTTCTGATTCACCCTCCAGACTTCACCTTCTCCTTCTCCTTCGTCTACTTCTTCTGATTCACCCTCCAGACTTCATCTTCTCCTTCTCCTTCTTCTGCTTCTTCTGATTCACCCTCCAGACTTCACCTTCTCCTTCTCCTTCTTCTGCTTCTTCTGATTCACCCTCCAGACTTCAACTTCTCCTTCTCCTTCTTCCACTTCTTCTGATTCACCCTCCAGACTTCACCTTCTCCTTCTCCTTCTTCTACTTCTTCTGATTCACCCTCCAGACTTCACCTTCTCCTTCTCCTTCTTCTGCTTCTTCTGATTCACCCTCCTGACTTCACCTTCTCCTTCTCCTTCTTCTACTTCTTCTGATTCACCCTCCTGACTTCACCTTCTCCTTCTCCTTCTTCTACTTCTTCTGCTTCACCCTCCAGACTTCACCTTCTCCTTCTCCTTCTTCTACTTCTTCTGATTCACCCTCCAGACTTCACCTCCTCCTTCTCCTTCTTCTGCTTCTTCTGATTCACCCTCCAGACTTCACCTTCTCATTCTCCTTCTTCTGCTTCTTCTGCTGCGCCCTCCAGACTTCACCTTTTCCTTCTCCTTCTTCTGCTTCTTCTGCTTCACACTCCAGACTTCACCTTCTCCTTCTCCTTCTTCTACTTCTTCTGATTCACCCTCCAGACTTCACCTTCTCCTTCTCCTTCTTATACTTCTTCTGCTGCGCCCTCCAGACTTCACCTTCTCCTTCTCCTTCTTCTGCTTCTTCTGCTTCACACTCCAGACTTCACCTTCTCCTTCTCCTTCTTCTGCTTCTTCTGCTGCGCCCTCCAGGCTTCACCTTCTCCTTCTCCTTCTTCTGCTTCTTCTGCTTCACTGTCCTGACTTCACCTTCTCCTTCTCCTTCTTCTACTTCTTCTGCTACACCCCCCTGACTTCACCTGCTCCTTCTCCTTCTTCTGCTTCTTCTGATTCACCCTCCTAACTTCACCTTCTCCTTCTCCTTTTTCTGCTTCTTCTGATTCACCCTCCTGACTTCACCTTCTCCTTCTCCTTCTTCTGCTTCTTCTGATTCACCCTCCAGACTTCACCTTCTCCTTCTCCTTCTTCTGCTTCTTCTGATTCACCCTCCAGACTTCACCTTCTCCTTCTCCTTCTTCTGCTTCTTCTGATTCACCCTCCAGACCTCACCTTCTCCTTCTCCTTCTTCTACTTCTTCTGATTCACCCTCCAGACTTCATCTTCTCCTTCTCCTTCTTCTGCTTTTTCTGATTCACCCTCCAGACTTTACCTTCTCCTTCTTCTGCTTCTTCTGATTCACCCTCCAGACTTCACCTTCTCCTTCTCCTTCTTCTACTTCTTCTGATTCACCCTCCAGACTTCACCTTCTCCTTCTCCTTCTTCTACTTCTTCTGATTCACCCTCCAGTCTTCACCTTCTCCTTCTCCTTGTTCTGTTTCTTCTGCTTCACCCTCCAGACTTCACCTTCTCCTTCTCTTTCTTCTGCTTCTTCTGCTTCACCCTCCAGACTTCACCTTCTCCTTCTCCTTCTTCTGATTCTTCTGATTCACCCTCCAGACTTCACCTTCTCTATCTCCTTCTTCTGCTTCTTCTGATTCACCCTCCTGACTTCACCTTCTCCTTCTCCTTCTTCTACTTCTTCTGATTCACCCTCCTGACTTCACCTTCTCCTTCTCCTTCTTCTACTTCTTCTGCTTCACCCTCCAGACTTCACCTTCTCCTTCTCCTTCTTCTACTTCTTCTGATTCACCCTCCAGACTTCACCTTCTCCTTCTCCTTCTTCTGCTTCTTCTGATTCACCCTCCAGACTTCACCTTCTCCTTCTCCTTATTCTGCTTCTTCTGATTCACCCTCCAGACTTCACCTTCTCCTTCTCCTTCTTCTGCTTCTTCTGATTCACCCTCCAGACTTCACCTTCTCCTTCTCCTTCTTCTGCTTCTTCTGATTCACCCTCCAGACTTCACCTTCTCCTTCTCCTTCTTCTGCTTCTTCTGATTCACCCTCCAGACTTCACCTTCTCCTTCTCCTTCTTCTACTTCTTCTGATTCACCCTCCAGACTTCACCTTCTCCTTCTCCTTCTTCTGCTTCTTCTGATTCACCCTCCTGACTTCACCTTCTCCTTCTCCTTCTTCTACATCTTCTGATTCACCCTCCTGTCTTCACCTTCTCCTTCTCCTTCTTCCACTTCTTCTGCTTCACCCTCCAGACTTCACCTTCTCCTTCTCCTTCTTCTACTTCTTCTGATTCACCCTCCAGACTTCACCTTCTCCTTCTCCTTCTTCTACTTCTTCTGATTCACCCTCCAGACTTCACCTTCTCCTTCTCCTTCTTCTACTTCTTCTGATTCACCCTCCAGACTTCACCTTCTCCTTCGCCTTCTTCTGCTTCTTCTGATTCACCCTCCAGACTTCACCTTCTCCTTCTCCTTATTCTGCTTCTTCTGAATCACCCTCCAGACTTCACCTTCTCCTTCTCCTTCTTCTGCTTCTTCTGATTCACCCTCCAGACTTCACCTTCTCCTTCTCCTTCTTCTGCTTCTTCTGATTCACCCTCCAGACTTCACCTTCACCTTCTCCTTCTTCTACTTCTTCTGATTCACCCTCCAGACTTCACCTTCTCCATCTCCTTCTTCTGCTTCTTCTGATTCACCCTCCAGACTTCACCTTCTCCTTCTCCTTCGTCTGCTTCTTCTGATTCACCCTCCAGACTTCACCTTCTCCTTCTCCTTCTTCTGCTTCTTCTGATTCACCCTCCAGACTTCACCTTCTCCTTCTCCTTCTTCTCCTTCTTCTGATTCACCCTCCAGACTTCACCTTCTCCTTCTCTTTCTTCTGCTTCTTCTGATTCACCCTCCAGACTTCACCTTCTCCTTCTCCTTCTTCTGATTCTTCTGATTCACCCTCCAGACTTCACCTTCTCCTTCTCCTTCTTCTGCTTCTTCTGATTCACCCTCCTGACTTCACCTTCTCCTTCTCCTTCTTCTACATCTTCTGATTCACCCTCCTGACTTCACCTTCTCCTTCTCCTTCTTCTACTTCTTCTGCTTCACCCTCCAGACTTCACCTTCTCCTTCTCCTTCTTCTACTTCTTCTGATTCCCCCTCCAGACTTCTCCTTCTCCTTCTCCTTCTTCTACTTCTTCTGATTCACCCTCCAGACTTCACTTTCTCCTTCTCCTTCTTCTACTTCTTCTGATTCACCCTCCAGACTTCACCTTCTCCTTCTCCTTCTTCTGCTTCTTCTGATTCACCCTCCAGACATCACCTTCTCCTTCTCCTTATTCTGCTTCTTCTGAATCACCCTCCAGACTTCACCTTCTCCTTCTCCTTCTTCTGCTTCTTCTGATTCACCCTCCAGACTTCACCTTCTCCTTCTCCTTCTTCTGCTTCTTCTGATTCACCCTCCAGACTTCACCTTCTCATTCTCCTTCTTCTGCTTCTTCTGCTGCGCCCTCCAGACTTCACCTTTTCCTTCTCCTTCTTCTGCTTCTTCTGCTTCACACTCCAGACTTCACCTTCTCCTTCTCCTTCTTCTACTTCTTCTGATTCACCCTCCAGACTTCACCTTCTCCTTCTCCTTCTTATACTTCTTCTGCTGCGCCCTCCAGACTTCACCTTCTCCTTCTCCTTCTTCTGCTTCTTCTGCTTCACACTCCAGACTTCACCTTCTCCTTCTCCTTCTTCTGCTTCTTCTGCTGCGCCCTCCAGGCTTCACCTTCTCCTTCTCCTTCTTCTGCTTCTTCTGCTTCACTGTCCTGACTTCACCTTCTCCTTCTCCTTCTTCTACTTCTTCTGCTACACCCCCCTGACTTCACCTGCTCCTTCTCCTTCTTCTGCTTCTTCTGATTCACCCTCCTAACTTCACCTTCTCCTTCTCCTTTTTCTGCTTCTTCTGATTCACCCTCCTGACTTCACCTTCTCCTTCTCCTTCTTCTGCTTCTTCTGATTCACCCTCCAGACTTCACCTTCTCCTTCTCCTTCTTCTGCTTCTTCTGATTCACCCTCCAGACTTCACCTTCTCCTTCAACTTCTTCTGCTTCTTCTGATTCACCCTCCAGACCTCACCTTCTCCTTCTCCTTCTTCTACTTCTTCTGATTCACCCTCCAGACTTCATCTTCTCCTTCTCCTTCTTCTGCTTTTTCTGATTCACCCTCCAGACTTTACCTTCTCCTTCTTCTGCTTCTTCTGATTCACCCTCCAGACTTCACCTTCTCCTTCTCCTTCTTCTACTTCTTCTGATTCACCCTCCAGACTTCACCTTCTCCTTCTCCTTCTTCTACTTCTTCTGATTCACCCTCCAGTCTTCACCTTCTCCTTCTCCTTGTTCTGTTTCTTCTGCTTCACCCTCCAGACTTCACCTTCTCCTTCTCTTTCTTCTGCTTCTTCTGCTTCACCCTCCAGACTTCACCTTCTCCTTCTCCTTCTTCTGATTCTTCTGATTCACCCTCCAGACTTCACCTTCTCTATCTCCTTCTTCTGCTTCTTCTGATTCACCCTCCTGACTTCACCTTCTCCTTCTCCTTCTTCTACTTCTTCTGATTCACCCTCCTGACTTCACCTTCTCCTTCTCCTTCTTCTACTTCTTCTGCTTCACCCTCCAGACTTCACCTTCTCCTTCTCCTTCTTCTACTTCTTCTGATTCACCCTCCAGACTTCACCTTCTCCTTCTCCTTCTTCTGCTTCTTCTGATTCACCCTCCAGACTTCACCTTCTCCTTCTCCTTATTCTGCTTCTTCTGATTCACCCTCCAGACTTCACCTTCTCCTTCTCCTTCTTCTGCTTCTTCTGATTCACCCTCCAGACTTCACCTTCTCCTTCTCCTTCTTCTGCTTCTTCTGATTCACCCTCCAGACTTCACCTTCTCCTTCTCCTTCTTCTGCTTCTTCTGATTCACCCTCCAGACTTCACCTTCTCCTTCTCCTTCTTCTACTTCTTCTGATTCACCCTCCAGACTTCACCTTCTCCTTCTCCTTCTTCTGCTTCTTCTGATTCACCCTCCTGACTTCACCTTCTCCTTCTCCTTCTTCTACATCTTCTGATTCACCCTCCTGTCTTCACCTTCTCCTTCTCCTTCTTCCACTTCTTCTGCTTCACCCTCCAGACTTCACCTTCTCCTTCTCCTTCTTCTACTTCTTCTGATTCACCCTCCAGACTTCACCTTCTCCTTCTCCTTCTTCTACTTCTTCTGATTCACCCTCCAGACTTCACCTTCTCCTTCTCCTTCTTCTACTTCTTCTGATTCACCCTCCAGACTTCACCTTCTCCTTCGCCTTCTTCTGCTTCTTCTGATTCACCCTCCAGACTTCACCTTCTCCTTCTCCTTATTCTGCTTCTTCTGAATCACCCTCCAGACTTCACCTTCTCCTTCTCCTTCTTCTGCTTCTTCTGATTCACCCTCCAGACTTCACCTTCTCCTTCTCCTTCTTCTGCTTCTTCTGATTCACCCTCCAGACTTCACCTTCACCTTCTCCTTCTTCTACTTCTTCTGATTCACCCTCCAGACTTCACCTTCTCCATCTCCTTCTTCTGCTTCTTCTGATTCACCCTCCAGACTTCACCTTCTCCTTCTCCTTCGTCTGCTTCTTCTGATTCACCCTCCAGACTTCACCTTCTCCTTCTCCTTCTTCTGCTTCTTCTGATTCACCCTCCAGACTTCACCTTCTCCTTCTCCTTCTTCTCCTTCTTCTGATTCACCCTCCAGACTTCACCTTCTCCTTCTCTTTCTTCTGCTTCTTCTGATTCACCCTCCAGACTTCACCTTCTCCTTCTCCTTCTTCTGATTCTTCTGATTCACCCTCCAGACTTCACCTTCTCCTTCTCCTTCTTCTGCTTCTTCTGATTCACCCTCCTGACTTCACCTTCTCCTTCTCCTTCTTCTACATCTTCTGATTCACCCTCCTGACTTCACCTTCTCCTTCTCCTTCTTCTACTTCTTCTGCTTCACCCTCCAGACTTCACCTTCTCCTTCTCCTTCTTCTACTTCTTCTGATTCCCCCTCCAGACTTCTCCTTCTCCTTCTCCTTCTTCTACTTCTTCTGATTCACCCTCCAGACTTCACTTTCTCCTTCTCCTTCTTCTACTTCTTCTGATTCACCCTCCAGACTTCACCTTCTCCTTCTCCTTCTTCTGCTTCTTCTGATTCACCCTCCAGACATCACCTTCTCCTTCTCCTTATTCTGCTTCTTCTGAATCACCCTCCAGACTTCACCTTCTCCTTCTCCTTCTTCTGCTTCTTCTGATTCACCCTCCAGACTTCACCTTCTCCTTCTTCTTCTTCTGCTTCTTCTGATTCACCCTCCAGACTTCACCTTCTCCTTCTCCTTCTTCTACTTCTTCTGATTCACCCTCCAGACTTCACCTTCTCCATCTCCTTCTTCTGCTTCTTCTGATTCACCCTCCAGACTTCACCGTCTCCTTCTCCTTCGTCTACTTCTTCTGATTCACCCTCCAGACTACACCTTCTCCTTCTCCTTCTTCTACTTCTTCTGATTCACCCTCCAGACTTCACCTTCTCCTTCTCCTTCTTCTGCTACTTCTGATTCACCCTCCAGACTTCACCTTCTCCTTCTCCTTCTTCTACTTCTTCTGATTCACCCTCCAGACTTCATCTTCTCCTTCTCCTTTTTCTGCTTCTTCTGATTCACCCTCCAGACTTCACCTTCTCCTTCTCCTTCTTCTTCTTCTTCTGATTCACCCTCCAGACTTCACCTTCTCCTTCTCTTTCTTCTGCTTCTTCTGATTCACCCTCCAGACTTCACCTTCTCCTTCTCCTTCTTCTGATTCTTCTGATTCACCCTCCAGACTTCACCTTCTCCTTCTCCTTCTTCTGCTTCTTCTGATTCACCCTCCTGACTTCACCTTCTCCTTCTCCTTCTTCTACTTCTTCTGCTTCACCCTCCAGACTTCACCTTCTCCTTCTCCTTCTTCTACTTCTTCTGATTCACCCTCCAGACTTCACCTTCTCCTTCTCCTTCTTCTGCTTCTTCTGATTCACCCTCCAGACTTCACCTTCTCCTTCTCCTTATTCTGCTTCTTCTGATTCACCCTCCAGACTTCAACTTCTCCTTCTCCTTATTCTGCTTCTTCTGATTCACCCTCCAGACTTCACCTTCTCCTTCTCCTTCCTTTGCTTCTTCTGATTCACCCTCCAGACTTCACCTTCTCCTTCTCCTTCTTCTGATTCTTCTGATTCACCCTCCAGACTTCACCTTCTCCTTCTCCATCTTCTGCTTCTTCTGATTCACCCTCCTGACTTCACCTTCTCCTTCTCCTTCTTCTACTTCTTCTGATTCACCCTTCTGACTTCACCTTCTCCTTCTCCATCTTCTACTTCTTCTGCTTCACGCTCCAGACTTCAACTTCTCCTTCTCCTTCTTCTACTTCTTCTGATTCACCCTCCACACTTCACCTTCTCCTTCTCCTTCTTCTGCTTCTTCTGATTCACCCTCCAGACTTCACCTTCTCCTTCTCCTTCTTCTGCTTCTTCTGATTCACCCTCCAGACTTCACCTTCTCCTTCTCCTTCGTCTACTTCTTCTGATTCACCCTCCAGACTACAACTTCTCCTTCTCCTTCTTCTACTTCTTCTGATTCACCCTCCAGACTTCACCTTCTCCTTCTCCTTCTTCTGTTTCTTCTGATTCACCCTCCAGACTTCATCTTCTCCTTCTCCTTCTTCTACTTCTTCTGATTCACCCTCCAGACTTCACCTTCTCCTTCTCCTTCTTCGACTTCTTCTGAATCACCCTCCAGACTTCATCTTCTCCTTCTCCTTCTTCTACTTCTTCTGATTCACCCTCCAGACTTCACCTTCTCCTTCTCCTTCTTCTGCTTCTTCTGATTCACCCTCCAGACTTCACCTTCTCCTTCTCCTTATTCTGCTTCTTCTGATTCACCCTCCAGACTTCACCTTCTCCTTCTCCTTCTTCTACTTCTTCTGATTCACCCTCCAGACTTCAGCTTCTCCTTCTCCTTCTTCTGCTTCTTCTGATTCACCCTCCAGACTTCACCTTCTCCTTCTCCTTCGTCTACTTCTTCTGATTCACCCTCCAGACTACACCTTCTCCTTCTCCTTCTTCTACTTCTTCTGATTCACCCTCCAGACTTCACCTTCTCCTTCTCCTTCTTCTGCTTCTTCTGATTCACCCTCCAGACTTCACCTTCTCCTTCTCCTTCTTCTGCTTCTTCTGATTCACCCTCCAGACTTCACCTTCTCCTTCTCCTTCTTCTCCTTCTTCTGATTCACCCTCCAGACTTCACCTTCTCCTTCTCTTTCTTCTGCTTCTTCTGATTCACCCTCCAGACTTCACCTTCTCCTTCTCCTTCTTCTGATTCTTCTGATTCACCCTCCAGACTTCACCTTCTCCTTCTCCTTCTTCTGCTTCTTCTGATTCACCCTCCTGACTTCACCTTCTCCTTCTCCTTCTTCTACATCTTCTGATTCACCCTCCTGACTTCACCTTCTCCTTCTCCTTCTTCTACTTCTTCTGCTTCACCCTCCAGACTTCACCTTCTCCTTCTCCTTCTTCTACTTCTTCTGATTCCCCCTCCAGACTTCTCCTTCTCCTTCTCCTTCTTCTACTTCTTCTGATTCACCCTCCAGACTTCACTTTCTCCTTCTCCTTCTTCTACTTCTTCTGATTCACCCTCCAGACTTCACCTTCTCCTTCTCCTTCTTCTGCTTCTTCTGATTCACCCTCCAGACATCACCTTCTCCTTCTCCTTATTCTGCTTCTTCTGAATCACCCTCCAGACTTCACCTTCTCCTTCTCCTTCTTCTGCTTCTTCTGATTCACCCTCCAGACTTCACCTTCTCCTTCTCCTTCTTCTGCTTCTTCTGATTCACCCTCCAGACTTCACCTTCTCCTTCTCCTTCTTCTACTTCTTCTGATTCACCCTCCAGACTTCACCTTCTCCATCTCCTTCTTCTGCTTCTTCTGATTCACCCTCCAGACTTCACCGTCTCCTTCTCCTTCGTCTACTTCTTCTGATTCACCCTCCAGACTACACCTTCTCCTTCTCCTTCTTCTACTTCTTCTGATTCACCCTCCAGACTTCACCTTCTCCTTCTCCTTCTTCTGTTTCTTCTGATTCACCCTCCAGACTTCACCTTCTCCTTCTCCTTCTTCTGCTACTTCTGATTCACCCTCCAGACTTCACCTTCTCCTTCTCCTTCTTCTACTTCTTCTGATTCACCCTCCAGACTTCATCTTCTCCTTCTCCTTTTTCTGCTTCTTCTGATTCACCCTCCAGACTTCACCTTCTCCTTCTCCTTCTTCTGCTTCTTCTGATTCACCCTCCAGACTTCACCTTCTCCTTCTCCTTCTTCTGCTTCTTCTGATTCACCCTCCAGACTTCACCTTCTCCTTCTCCTTCGTCTACTTCTTCTGATTCACCCTCCAGACTACACCTTCTCCTTCTCCTTCTTCTACTTCTTCTGATTCACCCTCCAGACTTCACCTTCTCCTTCTCCTTCTTCTGTTTCTTCTGATTCACCCTCCAGACTTCATCTTCTCCTTCTCCTTCTTCTACTTCTTCTGATTCACCCTCCAGACTTCACCTTCTCCTTCTCCTTCGTCTACTTCTTCTGATTCACCCTCCAGACTTCATCTTCTCCTTCTCCTTCTTCTGCTTCTTCTGATTCACCCTCCAGACTTCACCTTCTCCTTCTCCTTCTTCTGCTTCTTCTGATTCACCCTCCAGACTTCAACTTCTCCTTCTCCTTCTTCCACTTCTTCTGATTCACCCTCCAGACTTCACCTTCTCCTTCTCCTTCTTCTACTTCTTCTGATTCACCCTCCAGTCTTCACCTTCTCCTTCTCCTTTTTCTGTTTCTTCTGCTTCACCCTCCAGACTTCACCTTCTCCTTCTCTTTCTTCTGCTTCTTCTGATTCACCCTCCCGACTTCACCTTCTCCTTCTCCTTCTTCTGATTCTTCTGATTCACCCTCCAGACTTCACCTTCTCCTTCTCCTTCTTCTGCTTCTTCTGATTCACCCTCCTGACTTCACCTTCTCCTTCTCCTTCTTCTACTTCTTCTGATTCACCCTCCTGACTTCACCTTCTCCTTCTCCTTCTTCTACTTCTTCTGCTTCACCCTCCAGACTTCACCTTCTCCTTCTCCTTCTTCTACTTCTTCTGATTCACCCTCCAGACTTCACCTCCTCCTTCTCCTTCTTCTGCTTCTTCTGATTCACCCTCCAGACTTCACCTTCTCATTCTCCTTCTTCTGCTTCTTCTGCTGCGCCCTCCAGACTTCACCTTTTCCTTCTCCTTCTTCTGCTTCTTCTGCTTCACACTCCAGACTTCACCTTCTCCTTCTCCTTCTTCTACTTCTTCTGATTCACCCTCCAGACTTCACCTTCTCCTTCTCCTTCTTATACTTCTTCTGCTGCGCCCTCCAGACTTCACCTTCTCCTTCTCCTTCTTCTGCTTCTTCTGCTTCACACTCCAGACTTCACCTTCTCCTTCTCCTTCTTCTGCTTCTTCTGTTGCGCCCTCCAGGCTTCACCTTCTCCTTCTCCTTCTTCTGCTTCTTCTGCTTCACTGTCCTGACTTCACCTTCTCCTTCTCCTTCTTCTACTTCTTCTGCTACACCCCCCTGACTTCACCTGCTCCTTCTCCTTCTTCTGCTTCTTCTGATTCACCCTCCTAACTTCACCTTCTCCTTCTCCTTTTTCTGCTTCTTCTGATTCACCCTCCTGACTTCACCTTCTCCTTCTCCTTCTTCTGCTTCTTCTGATTCACCCTCCAGACTTGACCTTCTCCTTCTCCTTCTTCTGCTTCTTCTGATTCACCCTCCAGACTTCACCTTCTCCTTCTCCTTCTTCTGCTTCTTCTGATTCACCCTCCAGACCTCACCTTCTCCTTCTCCTTCTTCTACTTCTTCTGATTCACCCTCCAGACTTCATCTTCTCCTTCTCCTTCTTCTGCTTTTTCTGATTCACCCTCCAGACTTTACCTTCTCCTTCTTCTGCTTCTTCTGATTCACCCTCCAGACTTCACCTTCTCCTTCTCCTTCTTCTACTTCTTCTGATTCACCCTCCAGACTTCACCTTCTCCTTCTCCTTCTTCTACTTCTTCTGATTCACCCTCCAGTCTTCACCTTCTCCTTCTCCTTGTTCTGTTTCTTCTGCTTCACCCTCCAGACTTCACCTTCTCCTTCTCTTTCTTCTGCTTCTTCTGCTTCACCCTCCAGACTTCACCTTCTCCTTCTCCTTCTTCTACTTCTTCTGATTCACCCTCCAGACTTCACCTTCTCCTTCTCCTTCTTCTGATTCTTCTGATTCACCCTCCAGACTTCACCTTCTCTATCTCCTTCTTCTGCTTCTTCTGATTCACCCTCCTGACTTCACCTTCTCCTTCTCCTTCTTCTACTTCTTCTGATTCACCCTCCTGACTTCACCTTCTCCTTCTCCTTCTTCTACTTCTTCTGCTTCACCCTCCAGACTTCACCTTCTCCTTCTCCTTCTTCTGCTTCTTCTGATTCACCCTCCAGACTTCACCTTCTCCTTCTCCTTATTCTGCTTCTTCTGATTCACCCTCCAGACTTCACCTTCTCCTTCTCCTTCTTCTGCTTCTTCTGATTCACCCTCCAGACTTCACCTTCTCCTTCTCCTTCTTCTGCTTCTTCTGATTCACCCTCCAGACTTCACCTTCTCCTTCTCCTTCTTCTGCTTCTTCTGATTCACCCTCCAGACTTCACCTTCTCCTTCTCCTTCTTCTACTTCTTCTGATTCACCCTCCAGACTTCACCTTCTCCTTCTCCTTCTTCTGCTTCTTCTGATTCACCCTCCTGACTTCACCTTCTCCTTCTCCTTCTTCTACATCTTCTGATTCACCCTCCTGTCTTCACCTTCTCCTTCTCCTTCTTCCACTTCTTCTGCTTCACCCTCCAGACTTCACCTTCTCCTTCTCCTTCTTCTACTTCTTCTGATTCACCCTCCAGACTTCACCTTCTCCTTCTCCTTCTTCTACTTCTTCTGATTCACCCTCCAGACTTCACCTTCTCCTTCTCCTTCTTCTACCTCTTCTGATTCACCCTCCAGACTTCACCTTCTCCTTCGCCTTCTTCTGCTTCTTCTGATTCACCCTCCAGACTTCACCTTCTCCTTCTCCTTATTCTGCTTCTTCTGAATCACCCTCCAGACTTCACCTTCTCCTTCTCCTTCTTCTGCTTCTTCTGATTCACCCTCCAGACTTCACCTTCTCCTTCTCCTTCTTCTGCTTCTTCTGATTCACCCTCCAGACTTCACCTTCTCTATCTCCTTCTTCTGCTTCTTCTGATTCACCCTCCTGACTTCACCTTCTCCTTCTCCTTCTTCTACTTCTTCTGATTCACCATCCTGACTTCACCTTCTCCTTCTCCTTCTTCTACTTCTTCTGCTTCACCCTCCAGACTTCACCTTCTCCTTCTCCTTCTTCTACTTCTTCTGATTCACCCTCCAGACTTCACCTTCTCCTTCTCCTTCTTCTGCTTCTTCTGATTCACCCTCCAGACTTCACCTTCTCCTTCTCCTTATTCTGCTTCTTCTGATTCACCCTCCAGACTTCACCTTCTCCTTCTCCTTCTTCTGCTTCTTCTGATTCACCCTCCAGACTTCACCTTCTCCTTCTCCTTCTTCTGCTTCTTCTGATTCACCCTCCAGACTTCACCTTCTCCTTCTCCTTCTTCTGCTTTCTTCTGATTCACCCTCCAGACTTCACCTTCTCCTTCTCCTTCTTCTACTTCTTCTGATTCACCCTCCAGACTTCACCTTCTCCTTCTCCTTCTTCTGCTTCCTCTGATTCACCCTCCTGACTTCACCTTCTCCTTCTCCTTCTTCTACATCTTCTGATTCACCCTCCTGTCTTCACCTTCTCCTTCTCCTTCTTCCACTTCTTCTGCTTCACCCTCCAGACTTTCACCTTCTCCTTCTCCTTCTTCTACTTCTTCTGATTCACCCTCCAGACTTCACCTTCTCCTTCTCCTTCTTCTACTTCTTCTGATTCACCCTCCAGACTTCACCTTCTCCTTCTCCTTCTTCTACTTCTTCTGATTCACCCTCCAGACTTCACCTTCTCCTTCGCCTTCTTCTGCTTCTTCTGATTCACCCTCCAGACTTCACCTTCTCCTTCTCCTTATTCTGCTTCTTCTGAATCACCCTCCAGACTTCACCTTCTCCTTCTCCTTCTTCTGCTTCTTCTGATTCACCCTCCAGACTTCACCTTCTCCTTCTCCTTCTTCTGCTTCTTCTGATTCACCCTCCAGACTTCACCTTCACCTTCTCCTTCTTCTACTTCTTCTGATTCACCCTCCAGACTTCACCTTCTCCATCTCCTTCTTCTGCTTCTTCTGATTCACCCTCCAGACTTCACCTTCTCCTTCTCCTTCGTCTGCTTCTTCTGATTCACCCTCCAGACTTCACCTTCTCCTTCTCCTTCTTCTGCTTCTTCTGATTCACCCTCCAGACTTCACCTTCTCCTTCTCCTTCTTCTCCTTCTTCTGATTCACCCTCCAGACTTCACCTTCTCCTTCTCTTTCTTCTGCTTCTTCTGATTCACCCTCCAGACTTCACCTTCTCCTTCTCCTTCTTCTGATTCTTCTGATTCACCCTCCAGACTTCACCTTCTCCTTCTCCTTCTTCTGCTTCTTCTGATTCACCCTCCTGACTTCACCTTCTCCTTCTCCTTCTTCTACATCTTCTGATTCACCCTCCTGACTTCACCTTCTCCTTCTCCTTCTTCTACTTCTTCTGCTTCACCCTCCAGACTTCACCTTCTCCTTCTCCTTCTTCTACTTCTTCTGATTCCCCCTCCAGACTTCTCCTTCTCCTTCTCCTTCTTCTACTTCTTCTGATTCACCCTCCAGACTTCACTTTCTCCTTCTCCTTCTTCTACTTCTTCTGATTCACCCTCCAGACTTCACCTTCTCCTTCTCCTTCTTCTGCTTCTTCTGATTCACCCTCCAGACATCACACCTTCTCCTTCTCCTTATTCTGCTTCTTCTGAATCACCCTCCAGACTTCACCTTCTCCTTCTCCTTCTTCTGCTTCTTCTGATTCACCCCTCCAGACTTCACCTTCTCCTTCTTCTTCTTCTACTTCTTCTGATTCACCCTCCAGACTTCACCTTCTCCTTCTCCTTCTTCTACTTCTTCTGATTCACCCTCCAGACTTCACCTTCTCCATCTCCTTCTTCTGCTTCTTCTGATTCACCCTCCAGACTTCACCGTCTCCTTCTCCTTCGTCTACTTCTTCTGATTCACCCTCCAGACTACACCTTCTCCTTCTCCTTCTTCTACTTCTTCTGATTCACCCTCCAGACTTCACCTTCTCCTTCTCCTTCTTCTGCTACTTCTGATTCACCCTCCAGACTTCACCTTCTCCTTCTTCTACTTCTTCTGATTCACCCTCCAGACTTCATCTTCTCCTTCTCCTTTTTCTGCTTCTTCTGATTTACCCTCCAGACTTCACCTTCTCCTTCTCCTTCTTCTTCTTCTTCTGATTCACCCTCCAGACTTCACCTTCTCCTTCTCTTTCTTCTGCTTCTTCTGATTCACCCTCCAGACTTCACCTTCTCCTTCTCCTTCTTCTGATTCTTCTGATTCACCCTCCAGACTTCACCTTCTCCTTCTCCTTCTTCTGCTTCTTCTGATTCACCCTCCTGACTTCACCTTCTCCTTCTCCTTCTTCTACTTCTTCTGCTTCACCCTCCAGACTTCACCTTCTCCTTCTCCTTCTTCTACTTCTTCTGATTCACCCTCCAGACTTCACCTTCTCCTTCTCCTTCTTCTGCTTCTTCTGATTCACCCTCCAGACTTCACCTTCTCCTTCTCCTTATTCTGCTTCTTCTGATTCACCCTCCAGACTTCAACTTCTCCTTCTCCTTATTCTGCTTCTTCTGATTCACCCTCCAGACTTCACCTTCTCCTTCTCCTTCCTTTGCTTCTTCTGATTCACCCTCCAGACTTCACCTTCTCCTTCTCCTTCTTCTGATTCTTCTGATTCACCCTCCAGACTTCACCTTCTCCTTCTCCATCTTCTGCTTCTTCTGATTCACCCTCCTGACTTCACCTTCTCCTTCTCCTTCTTCTACTTCTTCTGATTCACCCTTCTGACTTCACCTTCTCCTTCTCCATCTTCTACTTCTTCTGCTTCACGCTCCAGACTTCAACTTCTCCTTCTCCTTCTTCTACTTCTTCTGATTCACCCTCCACACTTCACCTTCTCCTTCTCCTTCTTCTGCTTCTTCTGATTCACCCTCCAGACTTCACCTTCTCCTTCTCCTTCTTCTGCTTCTTCTGATTCACCCTCCAGACTTCACCTTCTCCTTCTCCTTCGTCTACTTCTTCTGATTCACCCTCCAGACTACAACTTCTCCTTCTCCTTCTTCTACTTCTTCTGATTCACCCTCCAGACTTCACCTTCTCCTTCTCCTTCTTCTGTTTCTTCTGATTCACCCTCCAGACTTCATCTTCTCCTTCTCCTTCTTCTACTTCTTCTGATTCACCCTCCAGACTTCACCTTCTCCTTCTCCTTCTTCGACTTCTTCTGAATCACCCTCCAGACTTCATCTTCTCCTTCTCCTTCTTCTACTTCTTCTGATTCACCCTCCAGACTTCACCTTCTCCTTCTCCTTCTTCTGCTTCTTCTGATTCACCCTCCAGACTTCACCTTCTCCTTCTCCTTATTCTGCTTCTTCTGATTCACCCTCCAGACTTCACCTTCTCCTTCTCCTTCTTCTACTTCTTCTGATTCACCCTCCAGACTTCACCTTCTCCTTCTCCTTCTTCTGCTTCTTCTGATTCACCCTCCAGACTTCACCTTCTCCTTCTCCTTCGTCTACTTCTTCTGATTCACCCTCCAGACTACACCTTCTCCTTCTCCTTCTTCTACTTCTTCTGATTCACCCTCCAGACTTCACCTTCTCCTTCTCCTTCTTCTGCTTCTTCTGATTCACCCTCCAGACTTCACCTTCTCCTTCTCCTTCTTCTGCTTCTTCTGATTCACCCTCCAGACTTCACCTTCTCCTTCTCCTTCTTCTCCTTCTTCTGATTCACCCTCCAGACTTCACCTTCTCCTTCTCTTTCTTCTGCTTCTTCTGATTCACCCTCCAGACTTCACCTTCTCCTTCTCCTTCTTCTGATTCTTCTGATTCACCCTCCAGACTTCACCTTCTCCTTCTCCTTCTTCTGCTTCTTCTGATTCACCCTCCTGACTTCACCTTCTCCTTCTCCTTCTTCTACATCTTCTGATTCACCCTCCTGACTTCACCTTCTCCTTCTCCTTCTTCTACTTCTTCTGCTTCACCCTCCAGACTTCACCTTCTCCTTCTCCTTCTTCTACTTCTTCTGATTCCCCCTCCAGACTTCTCCTTCTCCTTCTCCTTCTTCTACTTCTTCTGATTCACCCTCCAGACTTCACTTTCTCCTTCTCCTTCTTCTACTTCTTCTGATTCACCCTCCAGACTTCACCTTCTCCTTCTCCTTCTTCTGCTTCTTCTGATTCACCCTCCAGACATCACCTTCTCCTTCTCCTTATTCTGCTTCTTCTGGATCACCCTCCAGACTTCACCTTCTCCTTCTCCTTCTTCTGCTTCTTCTGATTCACCCTCCAGACTTCACCTTCTCCTTCTCCTTCTTCTGCTTCTTCTGCTTCACCCTCCAGACTTCACCTTCTCCTTCTCCTTCTTCTACTTCTTCTGATTCACCCTCCAGACTTCACCTTCTCCATCTCCTTCTTCTGCTTCTTCTGATTCACCCTCCAGACTTCACCGTCTCCTTCTCCTTCGTCTACTTCTTCTGATTCACCCTCCAGACTACACCTTCTCCTTCTCCTTCTTCTACCTCTTCTGATTCACCCTCCAGACTTCACCTTCTCCTTCTCCTTCTTCTGTTTCTTCTGATTCACCCTCCAGACTTCACCTTCTCCTTCTCCTTCTTCTGCTACTTCTGATTCACCCTCCAGACTTCACCTTCTCCTTCTCCTTCTTCTACTTCTTCTGATTCACCCTCCAGACTTCATCTTCTCCTTCTCCTTTTTCTGCTTCTTCTGATTCACCCTCCAGACTTCACCTTCTCCTTCTCCTTCTTCTGCTTCTTCTGATTCACCCTCCAGACTTCACCTTCTCCTTCTCCTTCTTCTGCTTCTTCTGATTCACCCTCCAGACTTCACCTTCTCCTTCTCCTTCGTCTACTTCTTCTGATTCACCCTCCAGACTACACCTTCTCCTTCTCCTTCTTCTACTTCTTCTGATTCACCCTCCAGACTTCACCTTCTCCTTCTCCTTCTTCTGTTTCTTCTGATTCACCCTCCAGACTTCATCTTCTCCTTCTCCTTCTTCTACTTCTTCTGATTCACCCTCCAGACTTCACCTTCTCCTTCTCCTTCGTCTACTTCTTCTGATTCACCCTCCAGACTTCATCTTCTCCTTCTCCTTCTTCTGCTTCTTCTGATTCACCCTCCAGACTTCACCTTCTCCTTCTCCTTCTTCTGCTTCTTCTGATTCACCCTCCAGACTTCAACTTCTCCTTCTCCTTCTTCCACTTCTTCTGATTCACCCTCCAGACTTCACCTTCTCCTTCTCCTTCTTCTACTTCTTCTGATTCACCCTCCAGTCTTCACCTTCTCCTTCTCCTTTTTCTGTTTCTTCTGCTTCACCCTCCAGACTTCACCTTCTCCTTCTCTTTCTTCTGCTTCTTCTGATTCACCCTCCCGACTTCACCTTCTCCTTCTCCTTCTTCTGATTCTTCTGATTCACCCTCCAGACTTCACCTTCTCCTTCTCCTTCTTCTGCTTCTTCTGATTCACCCTCCTGACTTCACCTTCTCCTTCTCCTTCTTCTACTTCTTCTGATTCACCCTCCTGACTTCACCTTCTCCTTCTCCTTCTTCTACTTCTTCTGCTTCACCCTCCAGACTTCACCTTCTCCTTCTCCTTCTTCTACTTCTTCTGATTCACCCTCCAGACTTCACCTCCTCCTTCTCCTTCTTCTGCTTCTTCTGATTCACCCTCCAGACTTCACCTTCTCATTCTCCTTCTTCTGCTTCTTCTGCTGCGCCCTCCAGACTTCACCTTTTCCTTCTCCTTCTTCTGCTTCTTCTGCTTCACACTCCAGACTTCACCTTCTCCTTCTCCTTCTTCTACTTCTTCTGATTCACCCTCCAGACTTCACCTTCTCCTTCTCCTTCTTATACTTCTTCTGCTGCGCCCTCCAGACTTCACCTTCTCCTTCTCCTTCTTCTGCTTCTTCTGCTTCACACTCCAGACTTCACCTTCTCCTTCTCCTTCTTCTGCTTCTTCTGCTGCGCCCTCCAGGCTTCACCTTCTCCTTCTCCTTCTTCTGCTTCTTCTGCTTCACTGTCCTGACTTCACCTTCTCCTTCTCCTTCTTCTACTTCTTCTGCTACACCCCCCTGACTTCACCTGCTCCTTCTCCTTCTTCTGCTTCTTCTGATTCACCCTCCTAACTTCACCTTCTCCTTCTCCTTTTTCTGCTTCTTCTGATTCACCCTCCTGACTTCACCTTCTCCTTCTCCTTCTTCTGCTTCTTCTGATTCACCCTCCAGACTTCACCTTCTCCTTCTCCTTCTTCTGCTTCTTCTGATTCACCCTCCAGACTTCACCTTCTCCTTCTCCTTCTTCTGCTTCTTCTGATTCACCCTCCAGACCTCACCTTCTCCTTCTCCTTCTTCTACTTCTTCTGATTCACCCTCCAGACTTCATCTTCTCCTTCTCCTTCTTCTGCTTTTTCTGATTCACCCTCCAGACTTTACCTTCTCCTTCTTCTGCTTCTTCTGATTCACCCTCCAGACTTCACCTTCTCCTTCTCCTTCTTCTACTTCTTCTGATTCACCCTCCAGACTTCACCTTCTCCTTCTCCTTCTTCTCCTTCTTCTGATTCACGCTCCAGTCTTCACCTTCTCCTTCTCCTTGTTCTGTTTCTTCTGCTTCACCCTCCAGACTTCACCTTCTCCTTCTCTTTCTTCTGCTTCTTCTGCTTCACCCTCCAGACTTCACCTTCTCCTTCTCCTTCTTCTACTTCTTCTGATTCACCCTCCAGACTTCACCTTCTCCTTCTCCTTCTTCTGATTCTTCTGATTCACCCTCCAGACTTCACCTTCTCTATCTCCTTCTTCTGCTTCTTCTGATTCACCCTCCTGACTTCACCTTCTCCTTCTCCTTCTTCTACTTCTTCTGATTCACCCTCCTGACTTCACCTTCTCCTTCTCCTTCTTCTACTTCTTCTGCTTCACCCTCCAGACTTCACCTTCTCCTTCTCCTTCTTCTACTTCTTCAGATTCACCCTCCAGACTTCACCTTCTCCTTCTCCTTCTTCTGCTTCTTCTGATTCACCCTCCAGACTTCACCTTCTCCTTCTCCTTATTCTGCTTCTTCTGATTCACCCTCCAGACTTCACCTACTCCTTCTCCTTCTTCTGCTTCTTCTGATTCACCCTCCAGACTTCACCTTCTCCTTCTCCTTCTTCTGCTTCTTCTGATTCACCCTCCAGACTTCACCTTCTCCTTCTCCTTCTTCTGCTTCTTCTGATTCACCCTCCAGACTTCACCTTCTCCTTCTCCTTCTTCTACTTCTTCTGATTCACCCTCCAGACTTCACCTTCTCCTTCTCCTTCTTCTGCTTCTTCTGATTCACCCTCCTGACTTCACCTTCTCCTTCTCCTTCTTCTACATCTTCTGATTCACCCTCCTGTCTTCACCTTCTCCTTCTCCTTCTTCCACTTCTTCTGCTTCACCCTCCAGACTTCACCTTCTCCTTCTCCTTCTTCTACTTCTTCTGATTCACCCTCCAGACTTCACCTTCTCCTTCTCCTTCTTCTACTTCTTCTGATTCACCCTCCAGACTTCACCTTCTCCTTCTCCTTCTTCTACCTCTTCTGATTCACCCTCCAGACTTCACCTTCTCCTTCGCCTTCTTCTGCTTCTTCTGATTCACCCTCCAGACTTCACCTTCTCCTTCTCCTTATTCTGCTTCTTCTGAATCACCCTCCAGACTTCACCTTCTCCTTCTCCTTCTTCTGCTTCTTCTGATTCACCCTCCAGACTTCACCTTCTCCTTCTCCTTCTTCTGCTTCTTCTGATTCACCCTCCAGACTTCACCTTCACCTTCTCCTTCTTCTACTTCTTCTGATTCACCCTCCAGACTTCACCTTCTCCATCTCCTTCTTCTGCTTCTTCTGATTCACCCTCCAGACTTCACCTTCTCCTTCTCCTTCGTCTGCTTCTTCTGATTCACCCTCCAGACTTCACCTTCTCCTTCTCCTTCTTCTGCTTCTTCTGATTCACCCTCCAGACTTCACCTTCTCCTTCTCCTTCTTCTCCTTCTTCTGATTCACCCTCCAGACTTCACCTTCTCCTTCTCTTTCTTCTGCTTCTTCTGATTCACCCTCCAGACTTCACCTTCTCCTTCTCCTTCTTCTGATTCTTCTGATTCACCCTCCAGACTTCACCTTCTCCTTCTCCTTCTTCTGCTTCTTCTGATTCACCCTCCTGACTTCACCTTCTCCTTCTCCTTCTTCTACATCTTCTGATTCACCCTCCTGACTTCACCTTCTCCTTCTCCTTCTTCTACTTCTTCTGCTTCACCCTCCAGACTTCACCTTCTCCTTCTCCTTCTTCTACTTCTTCTGATTCCCCCTCCAGACTTCTCCTTCTCCTTCTCCTTCTTCTACTTCTTCTGATTCACCCTCCAGACTTCACTTTCTCCTTCTCCTTCTTCTACTTCTTCTGATTCACCCTCCAGACTTCACCTTCTCCTTCTCCTTCTTCTGCTTCTTCTGATTCACCCTCCAGACATCACCTTCTCCTTCTCCTTATTCTGCTTCTTCTGAATCACCCTCCAGACTTCACCTTCTCCTTCTCCTTCTTCTGCTTCTTCTGATTCACCCTCCAGACTTCACCTTCTCCTTCTTCTTCTTCTGCTTCTTCTGATTCACCCTCCAGACTTCACCTTCTCCTTCTCCTTCTTCTACTTCTTCTGATTCACCCTCCAGACTTCACCTTCTCCATCTCCTTCTTCTGCTTCTTCTGATTCACCCTCCAGACTTCACCGTCTCCTTCTCCTTCGTCTACTTCTTCTGATTCACCCTCCAGACTACACCTTCTCCTTCTCCTTCTTCTACTTCTTCTGATTCACCCTCCAGACTTCACCTTCTCCTTCTCCTTCTTCTGCTACTTCTGATTCACCCTCCAGACTTCACCTTCTCCTTCTCCTTCTTCTACTTCTTCTGATTCACCCTCCAGACTTCATCTTCTCCTTCTCCTTTTTCTGCTTCTTCTGATTCACCCTCCAGACTTCACCTTCTCCTTCTCCTTCTTCTGCTTCTTCTGATTCACCCTCCAGACTTCACCTTCTCCTTCTCTTTCTTCTGCTTCTTCTGATTCACCCTCCAGACTTCACCTTCTCCTTCTCCTTCTTCTGATTCTTCTGATTCACCCTCCAGACTTAACCTTCTCCTTCTCCTTCTTCTGCTTCTTCTGATTCACCCTCCTGACTTCACCTTCTCCTTCTCCTTCTTCTAGTTCTTCTGCTTCACCCTCCAGACTTCACCTTCTCCTTCTCCTTCTTCTACTTCTTCTGATTCACCCTCCAGACTTCACCTTCTCCTTCTCCTTCTTCTGCTTCTTCTGATTCACCCTCCAGACTTCACCTTCTCCTTCTCCTTATTCTGCTTCTTCTGATTCACCCTCCAGACTTCAACTTCTCCTTCTCCTTATTCTGCTTCTTCTGATTCACCCTCCAGACTTCACCTTCTCCTTCTCCTTCCTTTGCTTCTTCTGATTCACCCTCCAGACTTCACCTTCTCCTTCTCCTTCTTCTGATTCTTCTGATTCACCCTCCAGACTTCACCTTCTCCTTCTCCATCTTCTGCTTCTTCTGATTCACCCTCCTGACTTCACCTTCTCCTTCTCCTTCTTCTACTTCTTCTGATTCACCCTTCTGACTTCACCTTCTCCTTCTCCATCTTCTACTTCTTCTGCTTCACGCTCCAGACTTCAACTTCTCCTTCTCCTTCTTCTACTTCTTCTGATTCACCCTCCACACTTCACCTTCTCCTTCTCCTTCTTCTGCTTCTTCTGATTCACCCTCCAGACTTCACCTTCTCCTTCTCCTTCTTCTGCTTCTTCTGATTCACCCTCCAGACTTCACCTTCTCCTTCTCCTTCTTCTACTTCTTCTGATTCACCCTCCAGACTTCACCTTCTCCTTCTCCTTCTTCTGCTTCTTCTGATTCACCCTCCAGACTTCACCTTCTCCTTCTCCTTCGTCTACTTCTTCTGATTCACCCTCCAGACTACAACTTCTCCTTCTCCTTCTTCTACTTCTTCTGATTCACCCTCCAGACTTCACCTTCTCCTTCTCCTTCTTCTGTTTCTTCTGATTCACCCTCCAGACTTCATCTTCTCCTTCTCCTTCTTCTACTTCTTCTGATTCACCCTCCAGACTTCACCTTCTCCTTCTCCTTCTTCGACTTCTTCTGAATCACCCTCCAGACTTCATCTTCTCCTTCTCCTTCTTCTACTTCTTCTGATTCACCCTCCAGACTTCACCTTCTCCTTCTCCTTCTTCTGCTTCTTCTGATTCACCCTCCAGACTTCACCTTCTCCTTCTCCTTATTCTGCTTCTTCTGATTCACCCTCCAGACTTCACCTTCTCCTTCTCCTTCTTCTACTGCTTCTGATTCACCCTCCAGACTTCACCTTCTCCTTCTCCTTCTTCTGCTTCTTCTGATTCACCCTCCAGACTTCACCTTCTCCTTCTCCTTCGTCTACTTCTTCTGATTCACCCTCCAGACTACACCTTCTCCTTCTCCTTCTTCTACTTCTTCTGATTCACCCTCCAGACTTCACCTTCTCCTTCTCCTTCTTCTGCTTCTTCTGATTCACCCTCCAGACTTCACCTTCTCCTTCTCCTTCTTCTGCTTCTTCTGATTCACCCTCCAGACTTCACCTTCTCCTTCTCCTTCTTCTCCTTCTTCTGATTCACCCTCCAGACTTCACCTTCTCCTTCTCTTTCTTCTGCTTCTTCTGATTCACCCTCCAGACTTCACCTTCTCCTTCTCCTTCTTCTGATTCTTCTGATTCACCCTCCAGACTTCACCTTCTCCTTCTCCTTCTTCTGCTTCTTCTGATTCACCCTCCTGACTTCACCATCTCCTTCTCCTTCTTCTACATCTTCTGATTCACCCTCCTGACTTCACCTTCTCCTTCTCCTTCTTCTACTTCTTCTGCTTCACCCTCCAGACTTCACCTTCTCCTTCTCCTTCTTCTACTTCTTCTGATTCCCCCTCCAGACTTCTCCTTCTCCTTCTCCTTCTTCTACTTCTTCTGATTCACCCTCCAGACTTCACTTTCTCCTTCTCCTTCTTCTACTTCTTCTGATTCACCCTCCAGACTTCACCTTCTCCTTCTCCTTCTTCTGCTTCTTCTGATTCACCCTCCAGACATCACCTTCTCCTTCTCCTTATTCTGCTTCTTCTGAATCACCCTCCAGACTTCACCTTCTCCTTCTCCTTCTTCTGCTTCTTCTGATTCACCCTCCAGACTTCACCTTCTCCTTCTCCTTCTTCTGCTTCTTCTGATTCACCCTCCAGACTTCACCTTCTCCTTCTCCTTCTTCTACTTCTTCTGATTCACCCTCCAGACTTCACCTTCTCCATCTCCTTCTTCTGCTTCTTCTGATTCACCCTCCAGACTTCACCGTCTCCTTCTCCTTCGTCTACTTCTTCTGATTCACCCTCCAGACTACACCTTCTCCTTCTCCTTCTTCTACTTCTTCTGATTCACCCTCCAGACTTCACCTTCTCCTTCTCCTTCTTCTGTTTCTTCTGATTCACCCTCCAGACTTCACCTTCTCCTTCTCCTTCTTCTGCTACTTCTGATTCACCCTCCAGACTTCACCTTCTCCTTCTCCTTCTTCTACTTCTTCTGATTCACCCTCCAGACTTCATCTTCTCCTTCTCCTTTTTCTGCTTCTTCTGATTCACCCTCCAGACTTCACCTTCTCCTTCTCCTTCTTCTGCTTCTTCTGATTCACCCTCCAGACTTCACCTTCTCCTTCTCTTTCTTCTGCTTCTTCTGATTCACCCTCCAGACTTCACCTTCTCCTTCTCCTTCTTCTGATTCTTCTGATTCACCCTCCAGACTTCACCTTCTCCTTCTCCTTCTTCTGCTTCTTCTGATTCACCCTCCTGACTTCACCTTCTCCTTCTCCTTCTTCTACTTCTTCTGCTTCACCCTCCAGACTTCACCTTCTCCTTCTCCTTCTTCTACTTCTTCTGATTCACCCTCCAGACTTCACCTTCTCCTTCTCCTTCTTCTGCTTCTTCTGATTCACCCTCCAGACTTCACCTTCTCCTTCTCCTTATTCTGCTTCTTCTGATTCACCCTCCAGACTTCAACTTCTCCTTCTCCTTATTCTGCTTCTTCTGATTCACCCTCCAGACTTCACCTTCTCCTTCTCCTTCCTTTGCTTCTTCTGATTCACCCTCCAGACTTCACCTTCTCCTTCTCCTTCTTCTGATTCTTCTGATTCACCCTCCAGACTTCACCTTCTCCTTCTCCATCTTCTGCTTCTTCTGATTCACCCTCCTGACTTCACCTTCTCCTTCTCCTTCTTCTACTTCTTCTGATTCACCCTTCTGACTTCACCTTCTCCTTCTCCATCTTCTACTTCTTCTGCTTCACCCTCCAGACTTCAACTTCTCCTTCTCCTTCTTCTACTTCTTCTGATTCACCCTCCACACTTCACCTTCTCCTTCTCCTTCTTCTGCTTCTTCTGATTCACCCTCCAGACTTCACCTTCTCCTTCTCCTTCTTCTGCTTCTTCTGATTCACCCTCCAGACTTCACCTTCTCCTTCTCCTTCTTCTACTTCTTCTGATTCACCCTCCAGACTTCACCTTCTCCTTCTCCTTCTTCTGCTTCTTCTGATTCACCCTCCAGACTTCACCTTCTCCTTCTCCTTCGTCTACTTCTTCTGATTCACCCTCCAGACTACAACTTCTCCTTCTCCTTCTTCTACTTCTTCTGATTCACCCTCCAGACTTCACCTTCTCCTTCTCCTTCTTCTGTTTCTTCTGATTCACCCTCCAGACTTCATCTTCTCCTTCTCCTTCTTCTACTTCTTCTGATTCACCCTCCAGACTTCACCTTCTCCTTCTCCTTCTTCGACTTCTTCTGATTCACCCTCCAGACTTCATCTTCTCCTTCTCCTTCTTCTACTTCTTCTGATTCACCCTCCAGACTTCACCTTCTCCTTCTCCTTCTTCTGCTTCTTCTGATTCACCCTCCAGACTTCACCTTCTCCTTCTCCTTATTCTGCTTCTTCTGATTCACCCTCCAGACTTCACCTTCTCCTTCTCCTTCTTCTACTTCTTCTGATTCACCCTCCAGACTTCACCTTCTCCTTCTCCTTCTTCTGCTTCTTCTGATTCACCCTCCAGACTTCACCTTCTCCTTCTCCTTCGTCTACTTCTTCTGATTCACCCTCCAGACTACACCTTCTCCTTCTCCTTCTTCTACTTCTTCTGATTCACCCTCCAGACTTCATCTTCTCCTTCTCCTTCTTCTGTTTCTTCTGATTCACCCTCCAGACTTCATCTTCTCCTTCTCCTTCTTCTACTTCTTCTGATACACCCTCCAGACTTCACCTTCTCCTTCTCCTTCTTCTACTTCTTCTGATTCACCCTCCAGACTTCATCTTCTCCTTCTCCTTCTTCTACTTCTTCTGATTCACCCTCCAGACTTCACCTTCTCCTTCTCCTTCTTCTGCTTCTTCTGATTCACCCTCCAGACTTCACCTTCTCCTTCTCCTTATTCTGCTTCTTCTGATTCACCCTCCAGACTTCACCTTCTCCTTCTCCTTCTTCTGCTTCTTCTGATTCACCCTCCAGACTTCACCTTCTCCTTCTCCTTCTTCTGCTTCTTCTGATTCACCCTCCAGACTTCACCTTCTCCTTCTCCTTTTTCTACTTCTTCTGATTCACCCTCCAGACTTCACCTTCTCCTTCTCCTTCTTCTGCTTCTTCTGATTCACCCACCAGACTTCACCTTCTCCTTCTCCTTCGTCTACTTCTTCTGATTCACCCTCCAGACTACACCTTCTCCTTCTCCTTCTTCTACTTCTTCTGATTCACCCTCCAGACTTCACCTTCTCCTTCTCCTTCTTCTGTTTCTTCTGATTCACCCTCCAGACTTCATCTTCTCCTTCTCCTTCTTCTACTTCTTCTGATTCACCCTCCAGACTTCACCTTCTCCTTCTCCTTCTTCTACTTCTTCTGATTCACCCTCCGGACTTCAACTTCTCCTTCTCCTTCTTCTGCTTCTTCTGATTCACCCTCCAGACTTCACCTTCTCCTTCTCCTTCTTCTGCTTCTTCTGATTCACCCTCCAGACTTCAACTTCTCCTTCTCCTTCTTCTACTTCTTCTGATTCACCCTCCAGACTTCACCTTCTCCTTCTCCTTCTTCTACTTCTTCTGATTCACCCTCCAGTCTTCACCTTCTCCTTCTCCTTCTTCTGTTTCTTCTGCTTCACCCTCCAGACTTCACCTTCTCCTTCTCTTTCTTCTGCTTCTTCTGATTCACCCTCCAGACTTCACCTTCTCCTTCTCCTTCTTCTGATTCTTCTGATTCACCCTCCAGACTTCACCTTCTCCTTCTCCTTCGTCTGCTTCTTCTGATTCACCCTCCTGACTTCACCTTCTCCTTCTCCTTCTTCTACTTCTTCTGATTCACCCTCCTGACTTCACCTTCTCCTTCTCCTTCTTCTACTTCTTCTGCTTCACCCTCCAGACTTCACCTTCTCCTTCTCCTTCTTCTACTTCTTCTGATTCACCCTCCAGACTTCACCTTCTCCTTCTCCTTCTTCTGCTTCTTCTGATTCACCCTCCAGACTTCACCTTCTCATTCTCCTTCTTCTGCTTCTTCTGCTGCGCCCTCCAGACTTCACCTTCTCCTTCTCCTTCTTCTGCTTCTTCTGCTTCACACTCCAGACTTCACCTTCTCCTTCTCCTTCTTCTGCTTCTTCTGCTGCGCCCTCCAGGCTTCACCTTCTCCTTCTCCTTCTTCTGCTTCTTCTGCTTCACCGTCCTGACTTCACCTTCTCCTTCTCCTTCTTCTACTTCTTCTGCTACACCCCCCAGACTTCACCTGCTCCTTCTCCTTCTTCTGCTTCTTCTGATTCACCCTCCTAACTTCACCTTCTCCTTCTCCTTCTTCTGCTTCTTCTGATTCACCCTCCTGACTTCACCTTCTCCTTCTCCTTCTTCTGCTTCTTCTGATTCACCCTCCAGACTTCACCTTCTCCTTCTCCTTCTTCTGCTTCTTCTGATTCACCCTCCAGACTTCACCTTCTCCTTCTCCTTCTTCTGCTTCTTCTGATTCACCCTCCAGACCTCACCTTCTCCTTCTCCTTCTTCTACTTCTTCTGATTCACCCTCCAGACTTCATCTTCTCCTTCTCCTTCTTCTGCTTCTTCTGATTCACCCTCCAGACTTCACCTTCTCCTTCTCCTTCTTCTGCTTCTTCTGATTCACCCTCCAGACTTCACCTTCTCCTTCTCCTTCTTCTACTTCTTCTGATTCATCCTCCAGACTTCACCTTCTCCTTCTCCTTCTTCTACTTCTTCTGATTCACCCTCCAGTCTTCACCTTCTCCTTCTCCTTCTTCTGTTTCTTCTGCTTCACCCTCCAGCTATCACCTTCTCCTTCTCTTTCTTCTGCTTCTTCTGCTTCACCCTCCAGACTTCACCTTCTCCTTCTCCTTCTTCTGATTCTTCTGATTCACCCTCCAGACTTCACCTTCTCTATCTCCTTCTTCTGCTTCTTCTGATTCACCCTCCTGACTTCCCCTTCTCCTTCTCCCTCTTCTACTTCTTCTGATTCACCCTCCTGACTTCACCTTCTCCTTCTCCTTCTTCTACTTCTTCTGCTTCACCCTCCAGACTTCACCTTCTCCTTCTCCTTCTTCTACTTCTTCTGATTCACCCTCCAGACTTCACCTTCTCCTTCTCCTTCTTCTGCTTCTTCTGATTCACCCTCCAGACTTCACCTTCTCCTTCTCCTTATTCTGCTTCTTCTGATTCACCCTCCAGACTTCACCTTCTCCTTCTCCTTCTTCTGCTTCTTCTGATTCACCCTCCAGACTTCACCTTCTCCTTCTCCTTCTTCTGCTTCTTCTGATTCACCCTCCAGACTTCACCTTCTCCTTCTCCTTCTTCTGCTTCTTCTGATTCACCCTCCAGACTTCACCTTCTCCTTCTCCTTCTTCTACTTCTTCTGATTCACCCTCCAGACTTCACCTTCTCCTTCTCCTTCTTCTGCTTCTTCTGATTCACCCTCCTGACTTCACCTTCTCCTTCTCCTTCTTCTACATCTTCTGATTCACCCTCCTGACTTCACCTTCTCCTTCTCCTTCTTCGACTTCTTCTGCTTCACCCTCCAGACTTCACCTTCTCCTTCTCCTTCTTCTACTTCTTCTGATTCACCCTCCAGACTTCACCTTCTCCTTCTCCTTCTTCTACTTCTTCTGATTCACCCTCCAGACTTCACCTTCTCCTTCTCCTTCTTCTACTTCTTCTGATTCACCCTCCAGACTTCACCTTCTCCTTCTCCTTCTTCTGCTTCTTCTGATTCACCCTCCAGACTTCACCTTCTCCTTCTCCTTATTCTGCTTCTTCTGAATCACCCTCCAGACTTCACCTTCTCCTTCTCCTTCTTCTGCTTCTTCTGATTCACCCTCCAGACTTCACCTTCTCCTTCTCCTTCTTCTGCTTCTTCTGATTCACCCTCCAGACTTCACCTTCACCTTCTCCTTCTTCTACTTCTTCTGATTCACCCTCCAGACTTCACCTTCTCCATCTCCTTCTTCTGCTTCTTCTGATTCACCCTCCAGACTTCACCTTCACCTTCTCCTTCGTCTACTTCTTCTGATTCACCCTCCAGACTTCACCTTCTCCTTCTCCTTCTTCTGCTTCTTCTGATTCACCCTCCAGACTTCACCTTCTCCTTCTCCTTCTTCTACTTCTTCTGATTCACCCTCCAGACTTCACCTTCTCCTTCTCTTTCTTCTGCTTCTTCTGATTCACCCTCCAGACTTCACCTTCTCCTTCTCCTTCTTCTGATTCTTCTGATTCACCCTCCAGACTTCACCTTCTCCTTCTCCTTCTTCTGCTTCTTCTGATTCACCCTCCTGACTTCACCTTCTCCTTCTCCTTCTTCTACATCTTCTGATTCACCCTCCTGACTTCACCTTCTCCTTCTCCTTCTTCTACTTCTTCTGCTTCACCCTCCAGACTTCACCTTCTCCTTCTCCTTCTTCTACTTCTTCTGATTCATCCTCCAGACTTCACCTTCTCCTTCTCCTTCTTCTACTTCTTCTGATTCACCCTCCAGACTTCACCTTCTCCTTCTCCTTCTTCTACTTCTTCTGATTCACCCTCCAGGCTTCACCTTCTCCTTCTCCTTCTTCTGCTTCTTCTGATTCACCCTCCAGACATCACCTTCTCC